>NC_085106.1:4386507-4436229 GCF_963422355.1 Corticium candelabrum
TGTACATTAATTTTCGGGGTAAGGTGGTCTGCAACAACCTTCACATACTAAATTATAAAGTACTAGACGCATATCATATCATTCGGCGCGTGCTAAACTACTACTACGTAAGTAGACTCGCGTAGCCAGTCCCTCCCCATTTTTGATTAGGGCGACATGCGGTGTGGAAGATCGAATTCTCGGTTTTAGGTGTCGAAGTCCCATGATACTTATGTTGCGCTCTGGAGCCAGCTCTGCTCAAAACGTTTGTACTACTAGTACATCAAGCTACGTGGTGAAGCACAGATCTCGTATACAGTATGTCGGCATTACTCACTTGGATCGGCAAGAAAAACCCTTCCCTGCAAGGTCGCTTTCAAGAACCATGTTTTCAGCTTGCCCGATCCGAATCAGGCCAAAACTCCACAACGATGGTGCTGTCTGTGCTGCTGCGAACAGCGATATTGAGAAAGATTTGTTAGGAAATCAGTCTGAAAAGAGGAAGCGTAGATCTTATCATCGGTATGCACCTGAACTACAAGCGAAGATTGCCCGTTATGGCAATGAGCACGGATTGAATGCAGCGACAAAAGCACTTCGCAATTAAATTGGGTCATGAGATTAGACATTCGACGATTGGCGAAGGTTGTCGATCCGACGAAAATCTCTGCTCTACCGCATTGCTTGCGTGGGCGCCCGCTAATGCTTTGCAAAGAACTTTACGGCATGGTACGTCGACACCTCTTAGCCATCCGCTCGTCAGGAGGCATTGTCAATCGCAGAATTACGTTGGCAAAGGCGTTGGGCATAGTTCGCGCGCTCGGAAGCCCTCTCTGTTGTGTCGAAAACGGAGGTGGTTGTTCATCTCAACAAGGTTTGGGCAAACTCCATTTGAGGAGAATTAATTTTTTTGCAAGAGACGGGGAATCAAGGCCGCCAAAAAGTTACCATACGATTTTCAGACGTTGAAGGCCCAAGTACATCGAGCGAAGCACTGCTAAGGTGAAACAATTTAACATTCCTCCGCAGCTCATTATCAACCTTGATGAGACTGGTGTGCCTATTGTGCCAGTGTCACAGTGGACACTTGAAGAAACAGGCTCAACATCTGTTCCTATTACTGTTCTAGATAAAAAAAAAAGAAGAGAAATCGCTGCTCTTCTGGCCTGTACGGTATGCGGAGATTTGCTTGACCCTCAGCTCTTATATCAAGGCACAACAGAACGCTGCATCCTCCACCATGTGTGAACTTTTTGGAAGTCTTGGACATCGGACATTCTTCGTCACATTGGTCTTCGCACGACACGGTTAGAAGATACGTTTTGAAGATTCTGAAACCAAAGACCACAGCAGTGAAAGCACAGCTCATACTCGCTCAAGTTCAACGTGGTTTGGTGCTCCTGAATGTCTACAAGGCACACTACACAGCAGATTTTCTGGATGAGTTTAAAGTGGCTGGTTTTGAGTTGGAGTATGTACCAGGTAACTGCAGCAGTGAACTCCAGCCCCTCGACCTCAGTGTCAACGGGCGGTTTAAGGATCAGTTGAAGGACGCCTTTACTAACTGGATTGAAAACCTTGTTGCATCTGCTATTCAAGGGTTTGGTGATACTAACACAAATCAAGCAGTGGCTGCAGTTCAACCACATCTCCGTTTATCGAATCTGAAACCAATTCATGCAAGATGGATGATTGACGTGATTACTACGTTGAAGACATCATCAGCACACATATGTCAAGGATGGGAGGCAGCCGGCACACTTGCAGCCCTGCAAAAGATGCTGATGGATCATACACAACCTAATAACCATGAGCAGTACAGCATCACAGGAACGGCCACTACACTTGCACCTGTTGTGTCAAGTGAAATCCAACAGGCTGTAACACACATTTTTAGCAGTCCATGAGCATTATATTATTTGTCAAGGGAACTTTGCATATCACGAATTGATTGTCGACAAGGCAGTAATGCATGTA
Organism: Corticium candelabrum; assembly: GCF_963422355.1. Taxonomy (NCBI): domain Eukaryota; kingdom Metazoa; phylum Porifera; class Homoscleromorpha; order Homosclerophorida; family Plakinidae; genus Corticium; species Corticium candelabrum. The sequence continues at coordinate 4,388,464 of NC_085106.1, forward strand.
CGGTATCATCATGCCTGTGAGCCAAGGAAGTGCTCTCTGCTAATGTGAACTTGTCTACGTATGATCACGAGCTAGCATCCCACTCTTTGGCTAACCAATATGTTGACATGATTCGCCAGGGGAACAATTTGTATGACCTTTATGCAGCGCCTCTTGGCAGTCGCTTCCTCAGCACATTTGATGCGTTGAAGTTGTGCCCTTCTCTGCAACTGACTTTGCAGGCAAAAGGTGAATTATGTACTACCAGCCTTGAGAGGTGCCTCACAAAGTCGTCTCAATTGTTGACAAGTAGGCGACAGATGTACTCGAATACCACTGCTGCTGTTTTCATTGCAAAAGGGAGATCAGTGGCCCTGGTTGTCACCGAGAACGCGACAGTTGTGATCTTTCGCAGTCACTCGTACGGCCAGAAAAGTGTTCTCATTGCAGTTTCTACTGGGATTGCACCTGCAATTCGCTTATGTGCAATTGTCTATATATATATATATATATATATATATATATATATATATATATATATATATATATGTATGTATGTATGTATGTATGTATGTACGTATACGGAGGCATAGACAATAGGCAAGAAGCTGATGTTTGCTTACTAGAGAAAGTGCAGGAAGTTGTAATGTAGTAGTAATTTCACAATTTCATTTGTTTGGTCAAATTGCAGAGAGTTGCCCGGTTTTTGAAAAACATATGAATGTGCTTACAGGACATATACTAATAGTAGTAATGTCTGTTTTGACAGAGAAAACTGGTTCAACATTTGAATGGGCATTAAATTTGAGTGGACATATAATTTGGGCATTGCAGACCCTTCGCCAAAATTGCCGAATTTAAATGTATACCGAACATATACGAAATTAGAGTAGGTGACGTAACAATAATTAGCCATAGGATGACATCAAGAAGTACAGAGATGAACGTCAGCAACGCATAAGTATAGGACACAAACTACCGAAAACGTCACCAGTTGCTAATCCAAAGTGAGAAAAGGCCTCATGCTAAAGGAGAAGCGAAGAAGTGCAGCGAATTGCGAGCGCATAAGGAACGAACTTTTTATGAAGTAACGATTTCAAAAACACCACAAAGCAAAGTACAAGGCACCGGCCATCGCGAAGAGCATCATTTGCTTTTACGAAAGTACTGTAGAAAAAGGTCGGAAAAGAACAGAGGGATGAAAGCAATCAAAACAAAAATTCAAAATGGTTGCGCCCAATGGGACTACTTCCATTTATATATATATATTACAGTCTGTGCCATAAAAGAAAAGTATCTACGTCCAATACCAAGCCTGGTGCCACAATTTTGAAGCTTGCATGGTACCACAATTGGCATCATCACAATGGCAATAGAACTGATTCATTAATTGATGTTGTTTGTGTTCACCTAAACGAAGTGTTAGCTGAACAGACCATGCACGCGCCTAGGGTTAGCATTTTAGTGCTTACTCATTGTGCCTGTAGTGTGATTGTTGATTATTCTTTGTCTGCCTTTACTGAGGAAATGTTATGGCGTGTAACAAAATATATTTGTATGTCAGATCAATCTGGTTCTTACGTATTTCGTACTCGAGCCAGCCTCTCCCTGCCTTACATTATACCTACTAATGGTTTCGTTGACGCCTCTGCCCTTTGAGGCCTGTACCATCCCGCTAATTAGCCTCCCGGTTGGCCTCAAGCTAACACAATCGAACAAACGCACCATACAGTCTGTACACTGCACATCGGGGCGATGACTGTCTTGTGCAGTCAATATTCTCGTTGTAGCAGCTATCAACAGAGGCTACGCAGATTCCTACTTGATTGCTATTTGGCCGTTGGCCTACTGTTACAATTATCGATCTTGCTCGGTGTGACCGTCCGCTCCTGGCGCTTTCTTCCAGTTCCAGCCTGTCTGCATTATTGGGATATTTTATAACAGGACACAGACTACAAACGAAAGACATGAAAGATACTTAGAAAGAGTGGCGAGCTTGGATAAGGGGAGCAGTAAGTTTCCTTTTCGTTACTGCCATCGTTGGTGTCAAACTGTCTTTATTACTGTTCGTCAACAACAACATTACAACTAGCAAACGTTTGTGGTACACGAGACGGTTATTGGACCTCAGGAATTTAGAATTGGTTTTCAAGTATTTTCTGTTACTTCATGCACAATGTCGGGTGTCGTAATGATGTCACAATTGAATGGAAACTATGCACTTGCTGTCTTACTCGCTGTTGTCAACAAGCTTATTAGCGTTTTCACTATGTCTCCTCTTCTTTCTCTTTTCGCATTTTTCAATTCTACTGCTAGTTTGAATATTGGAAGCATTCTACTGAAATAACTGTTGACAGTGTTGCTGCCTACCAGTGGCGGATTCAAGATTTCTCAGACGGAGGGGCGCACACCTGGTTTTGGAAGTGTGACGTCACAAAGACAACTTTCCATTTTACGTAACAGGATTACTCGGCCAAAAGACGACGTTAAAGCAGCATGCGGTGGGGATGATCGTTACCATACCTTTCTTCCATAGTACTTCTCAGAACAGTCTTCACCAACTTCAATGAGGAGCTGTTGTTACAGGACAGACCGGAAGTATTCTCACAGAACCCAGCACGGTTTTTCTGGACTACTTTCTGCAATTCAGTTGTCAGCATATGATTAGAGCGACGACTAGGTGTACGGTATACTCTGAGAAACTCTGACAGCTTGGTCTCTGAGCACAAATGATACTGTAAGCCAGCATGCTTACTGAGCATTTCTTTGCCATATTTTCAATCAGTTAGCGACTTTGCTGTCGTGTCAGCTCTTTTGGCACCAGGATTCTGCGGTTGACAAGGAAAGAACACACATGCCACACAAAAATACCTTGGCAGTACTGGAAATACGCAATGAAAGGAAAACCAGTAAACCACAAAGGATTCAGACGTCGAACGGTTTCCCCGCCTTTGCGACGTTTATCCACGTACGTTCTTGATAGAAATATGCAGTCTGAAGCCGGGACTCTGCTCTGTATGATGGAGAACTTTTGAGCATCAGTTACGGTTTTACCAACCGAATTGACAGACATTTCTAAGCTCTGTAAACGTCGTTGTCTGCAAGAAATAATAGTGAAGTCATAAATTTCAAACCTAAAGAGTCTAGAACTTCAAGGCTAACTCTACGCACAGCTCTGACTCACTCATGACTGAGCTACAGTAATGTACCCTAGTAGTAGTAGCTACTACGTATCCAGCAGATGCCGTTTAAGCAGTTGCAAATCAATGAGATGAAACGTCTATTGTGTCAGTGATGATCCAAGAGGCTACTGCAAGCCGAAGTCTACTTGAATAGTCGCTAGGCTTCAATAGAACTTGGCAAAGGCTGTTGAGGTGCATTCTGTTCTGTGCCTTTCCAGTCATGATGTCCCAAATGATTAGATCTGTTGAAGCTAGGAGGCTTAACACTGTGACTGGAACAAGGCCACAAATGCTTGAACAGGTCTGCAGTGGGAAGGATCTGCATGAATGACAGCAAATATGATTACTATTCCAGGGAAAGTTTGTAGCATGAAAGCAGTTTTGACAGGGACAGAGTTTTGCTGGAGTCACATGACAGCACCTCTAACACTGGTGCCAGTTCCGCATCGATATTCAGTGGGAGAGGGTATCCAAGTGAGTCTCCATACCACAACATTTTCAGCTGCAAGTCAAAAACTACTAGTGCCCAGTGATTACCCGACAACAGATTGTTTGCCATAAAAGTCACAACAGTTTCTTTGTCAAAGCGAACATTGACAGCGAAACAAGCCAGTCTGATATGATTAATTTACACAGCGTTTTCTAGAACGTCTAGAAACCACCTGTTGCCTTCTGCAGGAGACTCTAAACTGCACAGTACACTTGATCATTGTTGAGACACGTACTTCCTATTGATCAAGGAGAAAACATGCTGCAATACATCCTCAGTGACCAATCTGTCACAGGCAAGAGTTGCCAATTGGTGTGTCGTAAGGTTGCCAATCACAGCATCTGATGACTTTCGTGACCACAGGTTAGACTTCAACATACTGCTGTTATACTCACTGATCATGATAACATTCAGTAAACTAGACTTTCTGTGCGTGCTTCCAAAGGGTCTGTTCACGACCAAATCAGCTTGAGCAGACAATCTTTTTTCACAGATTACCTCATACGCTGTCTTCTTAGCGTTGTGCATTGCTATGAATTCCCTTACATCTTTCTCATCAAACGCACCATATGGGAACACAGACCTGTACTCTTTAGTTGTTCTGTTCTCTTCTGTCTGATTCAATGGCATTAGAGAAGACAACAGGTTTTGACACTGAGCTTGAGGTGGCATCACGTGTACAAAATAGGGGTTTGTAGGAGAAGACATGGTCTCACATTTTCTTCAACTCCCAATGGTCACTGGTCACGGTAGAGTGAAGGTATTGCACACATTCTTCTCATAGCAAACTTGATGCAGGCCTTAAATTTAGACAGATTGTCGTACTGACAAGTAATATAGAGTGGCGCACGTCAGAAACAAGTGGGCAACTCGCTGTCTTTGTTTCAACAAGGGGGAAATTATATATGCGCAAAGAACAACTCTGATTGTGGTTTCTAATTTCCCGCGAAACTAAGTTTCGTTTGACATCCGTCTACAAAACCCGTACAATCTCGTACGGCATTATTGCATGTGCATGTATTTTTGTCATATCCGGGATGTGTATCCGGGTCGCTACACATCCAGCTGGGCCCCAAAAAATTCACCATCTGTGATTGTTGTTTGCTTACCTGAATGTGCATCGATTACGTTTGCTACTCCTACTTCTACTTGTGATGATGACAGGCTATCGGGTAGCCTGTCCTCTTCCTCGACCGCTTCCAAGGCAGCAGGCGACCTCAAAGCTTCAGAGATACTGTCGCTGAACTCGAACTTGTGTGGTCTAATAACTATTTAATGGTTCCAAGCATGACTCGCAGGATGAAGAAGATCTGCGATTCTAAATTTCATGCGATGACAGAACGCTATCACGTAAAAGCCTCCAGATGGCTGTTCAGAACTGCCGTCGCCTCTACCCTAGCAGCGTTGCCTTGGATATGAAGATGTAGTCATTCTTACAGGCCGCTGACTATACAGGCGGGCACGCGTCTCCACTCTGACATCACATTACACCACGCCCGTTAAAACGCATTACCGGAACTTGAAGAACCGGAAGCGACTTTGACCTGCTATATCTCAGCGAAGACTTAAATTAAAAATCTAAAACTATTTTTCCTGTCATGTATGCAACTAGAACTATATTTCCAACATAAAAGAATTTGATTTTTGCGCGATATAGGTTTACATCCACTCTTCTCAATCGGTCTTTTTGTTACCATGTGATTAGTCTTAAGAACGTTAATTAACAGTAAGTTAAACACACACACACACACACACACACACACACACACACACACACACACACACACACACACACACACACACACACACACACACACATGCACACCGCCGAATGCCTTTTACAGAAAAATTGTTTGCAGCTTGCAAAACGTACACAAAATGTGGTAAATATCAGCGATAAACGTTAAATATGTTTTGATATCTCGGCATGACAATAGAACCGCTGTATACTGCACTACTGTTTATTGTATTTTCACACTGCTTCCTTCATTGTGTATACCAGCTAGTACGCTGAGATCCATGCAACTGTTATTTACCAACAAGCATGCAAGCATGTCTAATACTTTACTCTTCTGCGTGACAAGAGCTGTAGAGTCATCAATACATAAACGTGTCTCGATCCAGGTGCCTAAGCTTTACAGGCATGACAGCAAAACTCGGATATGATTCATACTTTCCGCCCTATTTGCACACGCAACGGTTTGTTGTGGCTGCACCTAGAACCATGCATCACATGCATAGCATTGTTCTCTATACACATCTTCATTTCTTCCTCTTGCGTTGCTCGTATCTTCGCCTTCCTCCTGCTGATGTTGCTTTGACAACACGTCGACGATTCGCCTGATACTCACTTGCCTTACCCGTGCCCTTCGATGCTAATTTTGATGTATCGCCAGTCTCTTCTGTTGTTGATCGACCAGAACCAGCGTCGCTGACTTTCACTTCGAGAGAAGTGTGAGCAGCCACGATATCATCCCTATTGGTTTGTAAATCTACGCAGTTCGATAGTTGCTTTGATTCTTGAGGCAATACGCTCGTTGTCTTGTCATTGAGTTGTTGTTTGGGTTCAGGTTTTCGTGACATGGCCGACACACATTCTTTTGATTTGCTAGGTGGTTCAAATACCTCGGCGAGTGGACTCTTCTCTGCTCTTAACGAGCTGGAAGTGTCAACACACGCACTGATACTCTTCTTCTTTGGCTGCGAACGAGCATGCAATGGCTCTTTTAGATCTCTCTTGTTATTTTTTGAGATGTGCAAAGGTGTAGGGTAACTTTTCTGACCTTCGTGGTTCCTCTCTAGGTTACCACTCCCTTTAGTGGATACTTCACTAGCGATGGACTGGTTAGGTTTGCCTGTTGCAGTTGAGCGCGCAACCTCGTTTTTATTAATAAAGTTTCCTGAAGTTGGATGTCGCTGTTTTAGACTGGCGGTGTTTTCGTGTGCTGCAGCGTCTTTACCACCGTCGACATTTCCACTGGCTTGTTGTGACGTTTCCCGCTTCGGTCTCATAGAATTGTCCAATCCGGGAACAGATGGCGCATCGTTTCCGAACTCTGCTCGAGGTATGAGGGTAAACGCTGACGGGACGGAAGAACCGGGAATCAGACGCACTGCCTTGAAGAAGTCGTCACGACCGAACCTCACACGTTTTTCTTTATACGACCCTTTGAGAATCCTAAATTTCATTAAATAGTCATCGAAGTGTTGAAACGAAAATGTAAGTTAATTAATCTAACTTTAGCTACACCCAGTTCACGATGCACGCCACGCAGATGACCGGCCGTCCCGTGTACGCCAAAGTATGACCATAGGTGGTGCTTCGCCTGTGGTGCCGCGTAACGCTGTGTGTGTGTGTGTGTGTGTGTGTGTGTGTGTGTGTGTGTGTGTGTGTGTGCCGCACCTATCTGCTCACGGTGTTTAAGTGCTATCGCACTACAGTTACAATGTCAGTGCATGTCACAGTGTTTTGGTATACACACAAGTGTTTTAGTACCTATAGGGTATATGCATGCAGGCGCGTACCTGGTGGAGGGTTGGGGTCGCAATCTATAGGTCCCTCTCACAGCCCTGATCTCTTGTGACCACTGGCCAGGCGCGCGTTAACTATACAGACTTGGACAAAATTATAGGGACACCCCGCTGTGGGTATGTAGTAACACAATAATTAGGTCACAATTTACCAACTATCAATATTGTTAAGAACTTAATAGTTACCGCGCTGATTGTTAGGTTTCTTGAGAATACTGTAGACCCTAAATTGTTTTCTTTACGTTTCGCATTGCGGAAAACAAGACCTAAAAGTGTATGACGTCATGACTACGTAAGCGTCGTAAGTTAGACTCTCTCTGATTTTGTTTAGTGGCTTTTAAAAAAGCCGCTTTTAATAACGCGAAGGAAAATTGAAGCCCTTCACCAGTTCCTCAGTACCGAGTGTTCCCGCCTCTCGCCCTCCTGATTGCGTCCAAACGTCGCGGAACACTTTCTGCCAAGTTCCGAACACACGCTGCTGGAATCTGCTGCCACGCCTCTTGTAGAGCATTCCAGAGCTCAGCTGAAGTTCTCGGTTTGCGACGGTTGGCAGCAGTTTTGAGTTCATGCCACAAGTTCTCGATTGGATTCGCATCAGGCGATTTTGGCGGCCAGTCCAACAGTGTGACGTCATGCTGGCGTAGCCATTGTCTTGTTGACCGAGACGTGTGGATTGGCGCGTTGTCCTGTTGAAACACAAAGTCGTCTCCTATCAGTGCCGCTGCGTCTGTAAGCATGTGCTCCTCCAGAACCTGTTGGTACGCCGTGCTGTCCAAACGACCTTCCAGTTTCACCAGAGACCCCAAACCATGCCAACACATCGATCCCCACACCATCACACTAGCCGCGTGCTGGACCGTACGATCACAACATTCAGGGAGAAATTCCTCACCTTTGCGACGCCAAACGTACAGAGCACCATCGTTTCCTATGCTGACTTTTGACTCATCTGTAAAAAGAACAGATTTCCAGTCATCCAAAGTCCATTGTGTGTGAGTAGTTGCCCATCCCAGTCGCAAACGCCGATGGTTTTCTGTTAGCAGTGGTTTTTTCTAGGCCTCCGAGCGTTCACTCCTGTCTCACTGAGACGACGACAGACTGTTCTACTTGATACCTGCTTGCCGGTTTTATCAGCCAGCTGATACGAGAGCAGTCCTGATGGTGCTCTGCGGTTCTGCAGTGCCATTCTCTTCAGTCGATGATCTTCCCAGATTGTCGTTGCCGTCCCACGTCCAGGTCGTTTTATATAATCGCTGCTGCCATGGGAAAGCCGTTGCAGGCACTGATGAACCGAATTCCTGGAGCGGCGGACAAAAGCTGCGATCTGACGCACAGAATGGCCAACTGAGTGAAGGGCTTCAATTTTCCCTCGCGTTTTTGGACTCAACTGTTTGCCTCGAGGCATCGCTGCAACTCGTGAAATATCGCACGGAACAAGACTCTGCAACTGCGTGCAGCTGAACGTTCAGGCTAATTTATCGCCTAAGTTTGGCGGTCTCAAAGGCAGCGGTTTTAGTGCAGCTGACATTTCGGCGGTAGCAGTTTGAGATTTTGCTACGTCAAACGTGGACCGGAAGTGGCATGTCAATGTTCTTTTGTTGCTATAACTTTATTAGTTTTTGTCTTAGCAGGATTTCTTTGTAATTCGTTAGTGTCGCATGATTTTTGAATACGTTGAAGTTTGTTTATTGATTAAAATGACAAAACAATTCAAATTGTGATCACATGCGCGAAATCAATGCGCAAAAACAGATGATTCGCTTTTTTTCATAATGTTGATTTGATAAGAGGACCCACAAAATTGCTTTCACTCTCTACTACAGAGCATTCTTAGATTGTATGCCAAGAATGAGCATCCAAGAGCGATGAACGTGTACAAAGACAAAAAAGTAGGAATGGCCGTCTTCCTTCTTCAAAGCAAACTAGATGAGCAGTAGGTAGTAAGTAAAGCTGCAGTCTTGAACTCAAGCTATGTTACATACTAAAAATGGCACAATCCATAAAAAAGAAATTCGAAAAACATTTGGTTTTGCTAGAGAAAAATTCAGTGCCAAAGTTAGACTACACACAAGAATGCCAGGTGTCCCTATAAGTTTGTCCAAGTCTGTACAGTGGTTTACATTTCTTTGGACGTGCTCTGTGTGAATAGGGCTCGTGTTAGGCTTGTTCCAGGCTTCACATTTCTATACATGTAACGGACAAGGTAAAGGCGTGAGAGCCTGGAACGAGGCATTGCTAGAAACTATTTACCAACATTCTAGATGTCCCCTAATTACTCTGCTGTTGTTCTTTTGTGTTTTACGTTGTTCATGCTCAAAGCCGTACACAGAGCTCTGCATGATAGCCTTGTAGTTCCCTACAAACGTTATGTATACGACTCAACCAGAGCGACTCTCTTCTCGTCTGAAGAGCTACAGCCCCAGCTGGTATACACTTTGGCTGATACAGAATTTTATTGAAGGGTGCAAATGCTTTATGATGGGAGGCTAGACCACATGATCATGCACTGACGCATCACTTGTGTGACATGTATGTGACACTGTCTGAACAAGAATCTATATGCGCACAACTCCCGGATCAGGTTCATCCGGGTATCATGCTACGGTACTTCTCCATACAAGTTTGTCAAATCTATAGTAATTCCTAGGAGACAACAGTTACTAGAGTCTAATCATTGTCCTGCAGATGCACAACGTCGCTCGAGATCGCAACAACGCGCCTCCAAATTGGGTCCCTTGAAGGGGGCATGCGCTCTCAATGCCACTATGGTATGCTCCCGAATTGCGCGCACGCGGACATCAAAGGTCTGGCCACGCGCGACCAATCACCGGTTTAATACGTGCTACTCACCAACGGTACCAAACACGACAGCTATTTCATGCATCTCGGATACTGAAAGAGTGAAGCAACAAAGGTGGAGCGAAAATACTTTCAGAGTAAAGCCAAAAGCAATTTGCTGGAAGATATAATATTTCTAGCGACGTCCCAAAGTTTTCTCGACAGCATGCAGTGTCACAGACGAACTGCTTTGAATAGAAACAGAAGCAAAAAACCAAGAGAAAGAGAAAGCCAATAAAATACATCTGGATCGAGCAATAAACAACCTCAAGTGCTATTTGATTTGAGCTGCAGACATCCAATATTGTCTGCTAACTCCACCCTGGAGTCTGCACGTGGCGTACGGTACTACAATATACCACGTAATCATGCGGGTGTTCGCGACCAGTTCGAGCCACATCCGCGCGGAAAGCAGTTCATACCATCCGTTGGATAAAATATCCTATATACGATGTTTAACCAGAGGAAAGAAAAATACGGGGTATACTGAACATGTGACACCTGCATGCATATGGATCGCTCTAGGGTGGTACGATCACATGCACGCACTAGATAACTTACAGTTCGACTGCTTCCAGCGTTAGTTCTCCGTCATCCTCATCTAGATTGACGTCAGACTCTAAAAGAACAGTATATGCAATGTATGAAAACGGAATATAATTGAATTCTAATCTCGTTGATGTTTTTTCGTACCCAACTTGTCGCCTGCATCGAATCCGACCGGTTTCGCATCTCGAAGGCAACTCCACGTGCACCCCATTACTTCTACGTCGATTTCACGTCAACTCGCGTTTCAACATGAATGAAGTCAACGGTGGCTGTCGTTGTGATGTTTTAAATGAAACGTGAAAGGACATTGTGACGTCACAATCAAAATAAACCAAAGGCGTTAGCGCGAGCAATAAATTAGATACGATACTATATATACTGTATACGTATACAGCGTATTAGCTACAAGAAATTCAATAGACCGTGCAAACCCTGTAGCACAAGTTGGCGGCTCTAGACTAGCGATTGTATCTTGGCTGAGCGCAATGCAGTCATGGACGCGTGTACGTACTAAGATGCTCCAAATGCACTCAATTTCTCTGGCCAGACCAATTAATCTCTTAATGCTTGCATTTACCAGTCCGAAATGAAACTTGACAACACAAAAAGTTTATGTGCGCATGCGCCATAATGTTTGCCTTCTGTGTGAATTTGGATACATATAACTGCGAGAGTATGAAAGACAGGTTGTCGAGTGTCTGTTTTTATGTGTCGCGTGCTCAGGTTGTAACTGCATGTGCCGAGATAGTTTGCGCATGCGCAAATTAGAACTTGCATTCTCGGTACAGTTCACATTACACCATGCAAGCGTGCTGAAATTGCTCTGTGAGATAGTCTCGCATCTCTAGATGCAATTCTAGAGCTCTACTTGAATCATCCATCGACTTCACAAGTTAGTTATTATCAACATAATTATACATGTATCTAGGGCAGAAACTAAACTGCAAACATATAGGATTGTAGCAAATGGATCGAGCTTCTATACAACTAGACAATGGTTCATGAATGATTTACAAAATGAATTTCAATAGAAATACATTCGGTTCTACCTAGATCACACATTTTTCATATATGTTTATCTTAGTGCCAACCAGTTGTCTACACACATTGAGCTTGAGTATTTGCATGTGCAGACATCGTGTACTCATTCAATATTTTTTAACTTCTATTACTACGTCTTCAAATTTGAGCCCACAGGGTCCTACAACTATAAACATTTTGATGTATTACCGTGCATCTAAAATACCTGCAAATGCGCATGCTCACGGTACAAGACAAACCAGGGTGACCCACAAACTCGGTTTCATCCCCCCTGTGTAGCAAATCCTAAATCCCTGACTGGTTTATGTAAAATTTGTTTACCAAAGTTTACTGTGGGTTACTCTATTTAGACACACATTTGAACCTTGAACCTGCCATACCCACTATGGGCTTAGGTGCTGCCACACTTATATCCATACTTCACAATCCTGAGCCAGCAATAAATTGTCAATTTGTGACTGCGTTAAATCATACATCACAGTGTCTCTCCATCATTGTTCGACACTGTCTGCAGGTCATTTGATGCCAAATAGTTTGCTTCCCAATAACATCTTCTGATGTCTTTGAGAGAGCATACTATCAACACGACCTAACCATTGCAAATGCCATCTATGAATGTGTATCTCTATAGTCTTCTCGTCTGCATTTCTGATTTTATCACACCTTGTAACACCTGAAATATCCTAAACACATCTGCATCTCAAATAAAATGTGTCGAGGCATTGAATATCGCCCCTTTTTATTAGGCAGGTCTCTGATCCATACATCAATGTTGGTATAACTAAGGTTTTACTCACACTACACACACACACACACACACACACACACACACACACACACACACACACACACACACACACACCACTAATCATTCGTAAAAGTTAAGTTACTGTTAGTGTACAAATGAAAGGAGAACCTAAAGTGCTAAACCCTATGCACTGAGAAATGACAGCTTTCAGTTCCCAGTACTTTGGTAGTAACCATATTTGGCTAGAAACACGCTTTCACTCACGTCCCATTTTACACCAAATTTAACCTATAAAAGGCACAGGTACGTACTCCAATCACACAACACCAAATAGTTGCTGCAAACATACTGGCAAGCACCTACTTGCAAGCATGCACAAATTAACGCCACAAGTCCATCAGTAGACACAAGCATCCCAACACTTGTTTATACAGATGGCTAAGAATGAACAGGCCTAGTAGTCTTATCATCAGTTCGGTGTCTGACTGACCTGCATCGTTTGTCGCAGGTTCACTACGTTCCCCATAACCTTGACCATACTCTTAATCAAATTTGGAACGTCCTGCATGACTCCGCCTACTAAAACTGGACAAGCTGCAAAAACGATATGTTGAGATCATCACACAAGCGATAACATGAGTGCACGCTATGCATTCCAATGTTGTTTACATGGTCGTTTCCGTCGAGTTTGAGTCGGTATTTCAATCGAGTTTGTCCCTATTTCCGGTAAGATGACTACATAACCCTAGCGCATGCACCTAGGGTTAACTACAAATTCTCCGTTCATATCTACTATTGAAACACATCCCATAAGGTGCTGCAATTCTTCCTTACAGTACAGTGTACCATCAGAGACAATTTAGGTTACTCCATGTACAACAGTTGGTTCTTGCAATATAATTTCATAACCTACATCTGCTAATTCAAAATTGTCTACACACTGACATCATCAGTATTAAACACTTATAAACCTCTGAAATTTGACACCCTATCAAAAGTGTACACTACACACAGCATTCCCAAACCCATTGGACCGATCAACAATCAAGCAAACGTCACCTGCCCTATGTGTCTCTCTCTGCTCTTTCCTTGTTGACTGCACTGAGTAGATCTCCGGCAGATACTTCATACTGAATGCGATCGACCACCATGGTGTAGAATTGAGTCTTCAAATCTTGTTCAATAAATCCATATTCCAAGAAACAATGCAATAATTGCTGATGTAAACCAAATCCAGTCAGTTAAAGTTACATAAATGTTTGATCATTTAGAACTGATTTACTAACAACTTACCTCTAGTAGTTCTCCTATGAACGTTATCTGCTGCAATACCAGAGATCCAGAGCGTTTGTTGACAAAATCCAAGACTTTTTTGCACATAACATTGTACCAAGCCTGATCACAATAACAGCATCACAGCACATTGAGAACGACCGTGGTGTGTGTGTGTGTGTATGTTGTGTGTGTGTGTGTGCGTGTGTGTGTGTGTGTGTGTGTGTGTGTGTGTGTGTGTGTGTGTGTGTGTGACCTGGAAAGAAAGTGGTAAGAATACTCACAAACATGCATGAACGAACCAAGTGTGCAATCAAAACTAAAGCTGGGATTTCAGAACAGTTTGAAGTGTGTCCTATCCCCCATGTTGTTCAACATATATATGGATAACATCATACGACAGTGTTCAGAGAAGTGGCGGTGCAAAGTTTGCATACAGATTAGATGGGTAACTATACATGGGATATATGGATCAGAGTATAGGAGTGGAGAAGACCAAGGCTCCTAGATATGCAGATAACTTAGTTTTGTGTGCACAATCTGGGTCAGACTTACAGAAGATGGTAGATGCTTTTGATGAGACTGATACAAAATAAAACACTGATGTTATGAGTGTAGAGCAGTAGCAGCCTGTAATTCTGTTAAGAGGGCAACGTCTTAAAAATGTATTGTCATATAAGTATTCAGGTAGTTTGATTGATTCAAAAAGTAGGTGTGTACAGAAAGTAACTGTAAGAATTGAGGATGCGACTCCCGTATTTACAGCCGAGAAGAAAAAAGTGTCTACTAACAGAATCTTCATCAAGCAGACGAGAGTCAGAGTGCTTAAACCTTAGTTATACCAATGTTGCTTTATAGATCGGAGACCTGACCAATGACAAGGGCTGATATTCAATGCCTCAAAACATTTCATTTGAGATGCATGAGGGATATTTTGAGTGTTGCAACATGGGATAAGATCAGAACTGTAGACAACATCAAAGCAGCAGATGAGGAGGCAGTGTTCCGACCAGAGTTTTCAGAGTGCTGGTTGGATATCCGCTGCTTGAAGGAGTGTGCTGTTTTAGAGCGTGGCTTACATGATTTGCTACTATTTGTGACCCGTCATCGCTACTCCCATCACAGCTCCAATCGATGACGTTACCGTGAAAATTTTCTTCAGTAAAGACGTCTCAGTAACGACGTCTTGACTGCAAGCGTCAATGATATCCAAGAAAGAAGTAGAGAGAACTCCCGGACAGTCAAGCATTGTCATAAAACAGTCAAGAAAGCGCCAAACAGAACGTATTGTATTGTTGATGGTCCATGATCTGAAAAAGCAGATGACAAAAGCTGCAACTTCTGTCATCAGTCGGGAAACTAGTTGCCTAGTCTCACATTCTAACGCGTTTATACTAAACATGGTTAGACGTCTGCCATCTATGCACCAGCTGCAGATTTCTAACAGCCAATGCTGCTGTCTAGCAAATAACCTAAAAATGACTTTGACTGCTGTGTTGGACATACAGACAGTGACTGCTGTGTTGGATCTCACGACCTTTAATACTGCCCTAAGTGATAGATTGTATATAGCAAGGCGAGTCTGCCACCATGTCAGTGTGAACAAAGTGCTCTCTTGCGTCACAGTGTGAAAAGTGCTGTTCTTTCAACAAACTGCTCACCTTCCAAAACTCTTTAGCTTGGAGCAAGTAAA
The DNA here is from genome assembly GCF_963422355.1 of Corticium candelabrum. Lineage (NCBI taxonomy): Eukaryota > Metazoa > Porifera > Homoscleromorpha > Homosclerophorida > Plakinidae > Corticium > Corticium candelabrum. The sequence continues at coordinate 4,403,787 of NC_085106.1, forward strand.
ACACTAGCTAAAGTATATAGACGTGGTTGGAACATGCAGAGTGGTAGTTGGGCCCAACCACCTCCAATCACCGTGGGCATAACCCTGAGGAAACTATAGAGATACACATCCATAGAAGGCATTTGCAATGGTTAGGTCGTGTGGATAGAATGACCTCTCAAAGACATCAGAAGATTTTATTGAGAAGCAAATTATTTGGCATCAAATGACCTGTACATGGTGTCACACAGCGATGGAGTGACACCGCGATGCATGATTTAAAGCAGTCATGATTTGACAATTTAGCACTGGTTCAAGATTGTGAAGTATGAAGATAAGCATTGCATCTCCTAAGCTCATAGCAGGTATAGCAGGTTCAAGATGTGTGTGTTTGTTTGTATTTGTTTGTTTGTGTCTGTTTGTTTGTATGTGTGTGCATGCAGGTTTCCTTGTGTTTGTTTGTTTGTGAGTGTGCATGCATGCATGTTATTGTTTGTTTGTGTGTGTGTGTCTGTTTGCTTGTTTGTTTGTTTGTTTGTGTGTTTATTTGTTTGTATGTGTGTGTGCATGCATGCATGTTTGTGTCTGTTTGTTTGAGTGTTTGCTTTTGTTTGTGTGTGTGGATGCATGCATGCATGTTTGTTTGTTTGTATGGATGTGTGTGCATGCATGTGTGTGTGTGTGTGTGTGTGTGTGTGTGTGTGTGTGTGTGTGTGTGTGTGTGTGTGTGTGTGTGTGTGTGTGTGTGTGTGTGTGTGTGTGTGTGTGAGTATGTGTATGCGTGTGTGCGTGCATGTGTGTGTCTACTAATTTACCAGCTTGAACTGTTGACGATCGGCAAACAACAAACTATCAACTTCGGTCAAATTGCAACTGACATAATGCACAAACAATTTAATCACGTCCAATTTGGGAGCCTAAAAACCATTCCATACAATCAAACCAAAACCATACATCCACATGTCCATACCACAAGGCTTCGAAGTGATGACAGCACTGATCCCGGATCATATCTCGCTAGCTTTGACAAAAGAGATTCGAGAGTGACAGTCAACTGAAATCACAAGCCACAGCCATCGCATAATACTTCGTTCGACACTGTCTCCAATGCTTCTCACCTTGATTATAAGCTTGGCAATCATTTTCTCTTTTATCTCAATGACAACTTCGCCGACATCTTCTCTATATGTCTGTGTGACAAGACAAAAATGTGACATTATACGTCCGAATTGCTAAACATCATTTCCCACCGTAGACTCAGAATTCGTTTCGACAGAATCAGATGCAACAGCTGTACACGAAGGCGACGTAACAGTAGTGTGTACCTCTTTCAACTATCATAAGATATAGACGGTAAATTGTCATATGAATGAATGCAAAGCACTGAAGCATTACTCTGAGTTCCAAAGCACAGACCACATTGAGCATGACACACGGCTGCATAGGTACAACGTACTGAAAACTGCCTTCAGACACTTTCGTCTGAAAACATCCACAAAAAAGCAGGTGTGTCCTAAAATAAAAAACCTTATTAATATATTTAGACACTATACTGTATCCGTCTAAATACAAGCACCACAAAAATTACAGCCCTGGGGCTTCAATTCAAACTGCTGTCCAACTAAGTCTGAGTGTTGTTCTTACCATACTCGCACTGCCTGTAGGAATGCTAATACCATTATTCTTCACTTGCCTATGACTTTGAGGCAGCTATGTGGAAGAGAATCCATTCATCCACTATTGAACAGAAGGTTAGGGTTGTCTGATGTCTTGGTGGTGTCAAAACTACTCACCAATTTAGCATTGACAGGTGGTGTCATTACTTCAGTTAATTGATTAATCACTTCCACCAATTAACACCTCTACATGTCAGACTATGGAGTAATGTCCCATTCCAACGACTCCTTTGATGCTAGCCAACCACAGGGTAGGATAATACTAGGGCAAATACAGTAACAAAAGACCCAGACTGAATAGAAGACCCACCCTGTTTTCAGCTGCATGTGAACAGATGGAATGTGTTTCAATGTGCAGCTGAGGCACCTACTCAACCACTCAATAAAAATTATCACACATTCCTTCAAGTGTGAGGGAATCATTACCAACATTGATGGCACGAAGGATGCTCTAGTGACCTGCATGAAGGATGAAAGCATGACGAAGTACATCAAACATCATCTCTACCTCAGCAACGACAATTCATGATCAGCGGAAGCAAATGGGCAAAAGCCGGCAAATGCCAGAGAACAAGAAGATAATGTAGCACTTTCAGAAAAATCACTCCAGACGACATGCTGTAATTTTCTATGTAGTAGGATGATATAAGCCTCTATCTAAATACAAGCCCCGGTTTTTTTAGTACACAAACAAGTTCATTGCATTCCAATAATTGATTCAAGCCTCAGTGCTTGTATTTGGATGGCTACAGTACTATAATTATTTCAATGTATGAACGCACACCTTTGAGCAAACGACTCCATACAATCCTGGGTCATTCTCTTCGCTCTCATTTCAAGATGATCACGGAAATCTGGTTCCGACCACTGCAGTTGTGCCAAAAACGTTGTCATTGTTTCTAACCGCTGAAGCAAGTTCTCAAACGCTCTCACATTCGGCTGCCTGTAACACAACACAAACTCCCAACTTCCATATTACGCCCAATGTGACACTAATTAATATCAATTAATTGTACCCTCCTTCAGGAGGTTGCCACTTTTCATTTCGAAGATCGTATTTCAGATAGTGATTTATATCCATTTCAAGATGGTTGACGTAGTCGACGACACGGGGAAGGTAGAGCTCGTGAAGCAGCCGGTGAAAGTTCTTATCGCACAAATATTCTACAGAACAAAAGCAACATATATCATAAGATTACTGCAGACTTTGTTCATGCAAGTGCATACTGTGGCTGGTGAAGAAAGCGTTGAGGCGATAGAAAAGACGAAAAACGTCGTAGCTGTAACGAGGTTGTGCATTGACTGCTGCTTGCATGTCGTAATAGTATAACTCCCATATCGTCTCGATGCAGCACCACATCGAGTCTCTGAACCGCTTGAATGCCTGAGGAAACAACGAGTTAGAGTAAGTTTGTTTACTGTCATTACAATGTCTGACGTCTCCATGAAAGTCTTCGATTTCTTGACATAGCTCGATGCTCAGTTGTCCCAGAACGACGACGTAATCCATGCTGTGCACGTCAATGTCGACTTGCACGATACTGTCTTGGTCGACGTCGTCCCTATCATCATCGCCATCATTATTAGACTGTTCTTGTACCATCCATTCTCCCACTACAATAACATAAATCGTAATACAACCTTGACTAACACGAACACGTTCATACGTTTCTGTGCAGCTAGAGATGATATGCTATTGAAGCAATTCAATGCTGCAGTCTTCATACACGAATAAATTTCAGCTTTCAGACTTGCGTGCATTTCGCTAGACAACGTATCCGTTATCGTTATCTATACGAGTGCAACGCTGCTTATACCATACATCACAAGACGAGTACTCACAGACTACCTTCTCTAGCATCGACAGAGTGCTTTTCAGGGCATTCTCTGGGTATCCAAATGGAAAGTAAGAACGAAAAGTCCTTAGGTTTCTCAACATAAAAGCCCGCAAGTTGTCTCTTAGCCGCTCAAACCACTGCTTCTCTTCGAGCAAAACGCTGCCCGTGAAACCATCAGGCCTAAGCAAAAAAATTACAATTCATTACATTACAGTAACCACATGGTTAAATTACTTAATATACACTCAAACCTCCCTATCTGGACCTCCAAGATTCAGGCACCTAATTGACTGGGCACATTTACCAGCACGAATGAGGCTTTGGTGATCCAAGGGTAGCACTTGGGAAGAGGAACTCCCCGTATAAACACACACATTCTATAGCTGTCTTCACGTGTCAGTGGATAGTACGCATGGCTTTGCGAAAAACAAAGCGCACAAACATAATCATCAACAACATTAAGGCCTGGTCACACTACGTCTGCCTTTGCGTTTTGTGTCCATTGAAATGAATGGGAATTTTAGGCCCTCAGTCACACTACATGTATGCACAAACTTTTGCAATCGTCTTTAACTTAGACCCCATTTTGCCATCTCACAAGACTAAAACTTCACCCCAAACCTCAATTAAAACATCTCTCTGCTTCAGTCAACCACGCAAAAGAACATTCACAAGCAACAGAAGTGGATAAAAACGTCCATCGTTTGTGTATTGATGACATCTGCTTATAGTAAATTGGGAAGTAAATTAGTCTAACGTTAGCAGCAGTTTATACACGAGGGTCAATGCTTACTATTATAGAAATGCAACAGGCGTGGGCTGGCAACAAACAAGGAAAAACCAGAGACACGTTGACACCTGCTTCAGATGCTTGTGCAGACACCATGTCTGCGTTTCCATTTTTGGTGGAAACATTTAATATGATCTCACCACGCAGATGCAAACGAAGTGTGTGACCAGGGCCTTAGAAGGTCAGCCACAGAACACGCATCACAGATCTTCTAAATTCCTAAAATCTACAGTAGCAGTTGAAGTAAACTAAAAAAGGAAAGTTGTATTGTTTTTTACATCTACACTAAACCATATAATACTTGCTATTGTGGTAACTGTCTTGCTCTTTATAAAATGAGATACAGTACACATCATGCAAGTTTCAATTGTTCCAATTTCGATTATAGCAATAAGTAACTGTAGTACAAAGTACAGTCAGACCTCGCTAATCAGAACAGCCCTGGGTGCCAAGCCCCGTTTGGATTAGTGAAGTTGTTCGGATTACCAAACATGCCAAAAACCATAGCCTTGAAGATCCAGACCTTGCTTCGGACACCCAGACCACTAACAAATTAACATCTCTACACATATTTAATGTTTGTGGTAAAGGGACACTGTTGTAACGACTACATGTACTTCTAAATAACGTGACAATCAAGATTAAAAATAGTCAAATGCGCACATTTGCTGAAAACTAGATAACTGCAACCCGGACAAGGCTGCCTAATAGGATCAAGGTATGCAAGGAAGGGCGCCAAAGGTAATTTGGATTAGCAATGATCCAGATTAGCGAGGCTCGGATTAGCAAGGTTCGACTGTACCAATGCATTACAGTGTAGCACAAGTATGCACTGTACACGCATACTGTATGTAGAACTGCAGTACTAACCCTTTACATAAAAATAGTTTGGGATTCCAAGGGTATTACAATATGTCTTTCTACCTTCCATACATTTCCGGAATCCACGCAACAGCTGATTCCACTACCTCGATTAGGTAGGATTCAAGTGTATATTGACTAAAACACGTAATTTGTCAAACCGACTTACTTTAATCCACGAAGATGTGCATCGACGTAAGTATAGCAAAAGTGCATAAGACCGGGATCGATGAACGTACCATGCCATGCCCTGTCGAGTTGCTCCTGGAGCAGACACAAGTGGTAGTACGACATTCGAACTCCATATCGTGAACAATACTCCTCCAGCACGTACGTTTGCCCCGGCGACAACCAACCCTAACCAAACAAACAGAAAATTTTCAGAGATAAACTCAAACTAATACAAACATACTGTATACCATATTTGCTGAGCTTTCACTTAGTCGATAACTTAGTGTCATCATTTGGAGCTTCGCAAAGAGAGCTTGATGGTCAAATTTTCCAACATCAGCGAGTAAGAAATCGTCTAGTCCTATTCGTCGAATAACCGTTTCCGTGTGAACATTACTGCCTCTGCTGTCATTTGACTGTCTAAGAACTGGTTCGGGTTTATGGTTTTGACCGGTTGCACGATATAGAGCCATCACCCATGACTGCCGATCTCGTTCTTCCTGACACCCAAACAAGATCTGGTCGCCTTCCTTCTCAGCCATAAACTGATAGATGTACTTATTGGAATCCTCTGAGCCTAAAAACAGAAGCACCATTGCATACATACTTTCCAAGTGTTCCTGTTTAAAGTACAGTCATGAATGCAGGAAAGTCACTAATGAGCGAAAGCGCTGAGCAGCACTTTACTTTGTCTCGCAGTTTCAAACTTTCCGTGCTATGCTGAGAGTGGGCATGCAAGGTCTGCCTATACCACAAAGTTACATTTCCTTGATGAAACATCACAGAACTCTTCTCAAGTCTTTTGGAAGCAGATCCAATGATTTGCAATGTACTGATAGTTTGACTGCAAACTTGAGTGAGGTGCCTAACTCACAGAAGAAAGGCAAGCACAAGGAAGATTGGATGACTCAGTATCCTTGATTGCTTGCTGTTCCTGATGAGGATGAACCACAAGATGTTTGTGGTTTAATGTCAGCGTTATGTCAGCGCTGTTAGACAAACCAGTGCTGGTACTTGGTCAGCGAAAGAAAGCTTACTTCTTAGAAAAGATTTTATCGAACAATAGTTGCCTTAAAGAGTAGGGCACCACACACACACACACACACACACACCACACACACACACACACCACACACACACCACACACACACACACACACACACACACACACACACACACACACACACACACACACACGCACACACACACACACGCACACATACACACACATGCACACATACTCTACAGTCTGTGACTTGATCTTCTTCAACTACCATACCTCCAATGTATTGGGGCTCGCAGTAATCCACAGTGTAGCCTTCCACGACAACAATATGCGTCGGAGAGCTCTGACGCTCTTCAAAACTGCACAAAGCAAATGAGCGAGCCGTCATCTGCAGATAGAACAACAATCTGTCACTACGGCTGCAACGTTGCTACTACCTTTGTAACATAGTCTAGACAACCTGTACAAGGACAAGATATCTGCATTTCAATTTCTTCCAACAGTTGGTTCCTTTGACATACAGAAACCTGACCAAGAATGAGAGTATGACTTTGACAATTTTTCTCTGACCACACTCACTAACCCAAATTTCTTCATCGAATCAGGTCTATCAATCTTCACCTGTGCCCTCACTTCAACAGGAGGGTTTCGTACGTTGTGACCATGACACTCCACTGGATACCAATCCAATGGTGTAGGCTGAACTGAGTTTAGATGCAAAATCAGCTGTTATGACAAAACTATACTAGTTTCAAAAATGTATAGACAACAGCAACAGGGACTAACCTTTCCCAAACGCTTGTCTTCCAGCTCAAGAAAACTGTTGCTTTCAGCATAGATGTCGATACGAACATGAGGACGAGGTACAGTTGTAGCAAAGTCACCTTGAGTTTCCCAACTAGAAAGATAAAAAATTCTGAGATGTTAAAAAGATATACCGTCCTTCCTCAACTATTACTCCCATGTTTGAGTAAAACCCAGCCCCGACCTTGACCAAGGTTCCAAAATTTTCAGATTTCAGTCCCTTAATTAGTGCCAATTGGTGGGTTACAAGATGACAAGGTATTGGAGCACTTTCACCAGATGAAGCAGAGCTAAGACGAGAAAGAGCTAGTCTACTTTTTAGTGACTCTGACTCTGACTCTAAGTTTTTGAATTTAGTTTATCAAATCACTGCTGGCAATTAAAACCTTTAGGTGTCAATTTTGAAAGGCCTCATTCCATAGTTTAATTTGGCCACCTATGGGGTGGGGTAATAGTCAAGTAAGTAGGGTATTGCAACACTAAATGCTCAAACAAAGTACATTTATTACTACTGCCATCTTTGATCACTCCCACACAAGGACAAAATAGACACAGATAAGAAATCAAGATGTTCTTGTGCAAGTACAACATGGAGACAAACGCATAATCTTGAAACAATGCTCAAAGCTATTACAAACACATAAACAACTACTGTACGAACGGTATAAGTAAAACTGCGATATCAATCAATACAACTTTTACATTCAAGCTGACTCGACCATATTTAAGAGTCTGACATCATAATCAACTATCAACCAATGGCTGATCAAACAATACATGCCCTCAGCAGATTGCATAAGATATCAAAGACATGCCAGCTAACCAGTCTGTCGATTCCAGTCCAACACCCAAAATATAGTCCGTCGGCCAACGCCAGAAAGCAACAAGTTGCGTAGCCCCCCAAACCCGGGGAAGTTTCTGTCATTGCAATCGCCGAAGAGAAACCATGCGAGTGCATTTGCGATTGTTTGCCATCTTGAAACGGGGCCATTTCTGAGTAGCAAGAACGACTAGATTGACTGAGGCCAGGCCCACAAAAATTCGCAGCAACAGCGAACTGAGAGTAAGAGACGAACGTGGTTCCATGCATAAGCTCTATAGACACTGGCTATATTACGCGAAGGCTTAAACTAGTGCAGCTGTCTTTTCTAGAGCTGGAGGTAATGAAGTGCGGTCTCCAGATAGTATTTCTTACATTGCCAGTAGTTATGTTAATGAAAGAAAACTCCTACACTGTTGTTACACTTGTGCTGCTGCATTAAACTGCCTTGCAACAGTAACGTGACCTTGAGCGTTCGGAAAGACAGTAAATACCTCACAAGTCATGACAAACTCCCAGATGTAGGACATGTATTTGTGATACTAACTATCTAGACGTTAGTACAAGTGTACAATAATTAGCATAAGACCATCGAAAGCAGATTGTAAGCGTTACTGACATAAAGTGCCTAAATTTACGGCTGTACTAGATCGCTCATAGTTATTTTAGTCATATTTAGTGGACTAATGATTTCATAAAGAACCTACACTTAATTAATTAATAACCAATGAAATGTAAAGAGCCATCTACTCATCACGTTTGTCACTAGCATATGCATCAAAATTATCAGCTTCAAACTCATTTGCAGATGCTATAGTGGAAGCAGGCTGAAAAACTTCACGTGAAATAGGGTTTTCGCAATTGTCGCATTGGCACACATCTGTACATGGCAAGCAGCTTCGCTGGCAAGAGCAACACTTAGCTAATTAGAGCTGCACCCAGTTTTTACAGCTGCAACTGATCAGTTTCAAAACCTCAACATATGCGGTGGCTTCGTTGTCCATTCAATAGGTACCTCATTGTCATCACCAATCTGCCAACCTTGATTGTGGAAAGATGGTATATCAGGATTAGCTTCCATTGCACCTCGCCATACACCAGCCTGATAATTTGTTCGTTTGATATACATCTTCAGAGCGTCTTGAGTAGGAGGAAGCTGTGCTGATTCTGCAGCTCGTGCACAGAATAAGGAATACCTCACGGTATTAATGTCGGTGGCAACGTCATGTAACTGTAGATCTTACAAACGTAAGGTTGACATTTCTTAAACAATACATCCATGTTACTGTCAAAGCTTTTCCAATTGGCTGAATAGCAGTGCAAAACGACTCATTCTTGTTTAGAAGTTCCGGTGGTGCAACTTTGCCTTTACCTGCGAAGGCGCTGGTTGTATCACAGCCTGTGAACGCATGGTATCCTGGCAAGGCTAAGCAAAGCTCTCTCCCGAAACTTCCTACTTGCGTCAAATTGATGAAGCGGCGACGATTTTTTGTACCCGTGAGAAACACAATAGTTGCCGGTATATCGAAACATCTGCCGTCACTTCTGGCATTAAATGCAGGTCTTGGTCATCTTCATATTCTTCTGTTTGTGTGTTGCGTTTGCCTTCGTCATGCAACGACAGAGCTATTTTTCTCAGAAGAATCTCTTGGGGTACAGTAGCAGACGTGACCAGTTCCGACTCCGTTACAGTTTGTTGATTCGCAAAGAATATTAAGCGACTCTGCTCCTAAACTACTTTCAAAGATGCTAACATCTCGGCTGCGCTGAAGTTTGTCTAAAGCCTTTTTGTTTGTGTATGCTTGGTAGCATTGTCTGTGATAAGCTCCTATCGGTTTCGATTCATTTGTGCAAGATTATGTAGAACCGTAAAGACATCGTCTAAGCGAGTGCTTGCTGCTTGTTGCAACGTTCTCCAACTGGTTTGTGTAAGAGCCGTGAGAGGATCGGTAACATCATGACGAATATGGCACAGGCAGTGCTCAGAGTCAATTTTTGCTATCTTTTCCCTCTGCAAAGACATCTGATGATATTCAAAACAAAACTGCAAAATGATTTAGAATTTGACATTTGTCAAGGTTAACAATAATGCAACAATAAATCTCTGACGTTCGGTTTGATATATAACTGTTCAGTTGACAACTTTACCACTGATACCGTTGAAAGCTGAGTTGAAAGCTGAGTAAGAACACTTGGTCGAAAGGAGACAACAAGTAGTTTGCTCACACATAAACTAATGTAGTTAGGCAAAAGCTCTTACTTCTAGATTGCTAACTGGAAATACATCTAAACCACAATCTGGCAGTGAATGCTTGTACTGTACTGTACACCATAGACTTCGATCATGGTACCGGAAGTAGTCATTACGCCCCCACATCACAATTCTTTACACGAGGTTACGTAAATAAACGCAGATCGTCGTCTGTCTGGTGTGTTACTTGTTTCCCCCACATTCAGAAAATAATTTGGACTCTTATGAAGGCAGCCAAATGACAAACCGACGAGGTTATGAGGCCACGTGTCTGAGACCTGAGGTTGGGCAAGAGTACTACAGAAAGACGGTTGATTTCCATTCGTAGAAGAACAGCAGACACCGTTTCATAGTCCACAACAAGGTAGCTGTGCATCGCTTTCATTCTACGTGATGCCTGCTTGCCTGGACATCTAGGCTTTCTGTTGGCAGCCTAATTCGCATTGGTACTGCTTTCTGTTTGCTTACAGTTTGTTCTACTGCTGCCGCAATAGAAGTTAAACTGCTAAAGAGCAATCTGGTTTAGTTTAGGTCTCTAGAAAAGTTGACAGACGCACAACTCAAAAGGTTTCGTCATCGTGTGTCATGTGATCACGTGTGATATTATATCGTAAGCTATTTGGCCAATGCTGCGAGCTAACACGTTCACAATGGATGCTTTACGCCTCAGTAGTTTGCATGATGCGTTTTTACCTGTTTTGAGTGCTCTGCCGACTACAGAGTTAGCAAGCCCGCTCTACTGACTGTGTGCCACACCCCTACATTTTGTTGAGGTGCAGCTACCTAACGGCCCCGGTATGGAGAGGCAAACAAGTGCAGTTGGAGTTCTGTTATACTGCTTTATCTTTTAGAGTTATCAAAACTTCCCCAGGCTTGGGGGGCTACGCAACTTCATATAGAAGTGTCTTTTGGGGGGTTGGCCAACGGACTAATATAGGTCTCTCTGTCATGTCCCAAGAAAGAAATAGAATTAATTATGCTTCCTAAGTTGTACTAAAGTCTATAAGGTGTAAGCATCCTCAATCTCTATACCAGTCACTAAGTATTATTTAATTACCCAATACTACTTACAGTCATACCACATTTCACAACACCACCCAGTAGTTTCCACAACCCATTTAGCACATTACCAGATATCCTTGGCACAAATACCAGACAATTCTCCACCAACAGAAAGAGACAAACATACAACCACACACTTACAAAAGATGATCGGATTCCACTCTGTCGGTCATCATCTTTTCATGACAGCCATCAACCTGCATGCCCAAAATAGGCCAGTATGTAAGACCCCCAGACAAAACATATACAGAAGTCATAGGACAAAATGACCCACCTTCATCACAGCATAAACAAGTCTCTTAGGAGACAAGCCAAGCGTCTGTAGTCCTCGAGCTTCCATAACAAGCACCTAAACAAGTTAGTTTAGGTATGTCAAACAATCAAAGTGCAAGTTGTTTACTTCCACATTAAATGGCATCACAATATCTGATCTAATTGCGTCCAGATCACACTGTGAGGACAATGCCCCTCTATTATTTCTTCTAAACCAGAGCTATGCATGATAAATTAAGGTACACTAACAAATGAATGTAGCTCACGGAGACTTCCGAACTCTACCAATGGCAGTTCCAATCCTCGACGATCCCTGTACTGACATAAAATCTAGCTGTTTAAGCAACCTTTGAACTGCCACTTGCTCCTCTTTCAGATACATAGTAGACATTGCACTGTTAACAAACACTGGCTGCTGACTTTTCTATAACAACGAAAAAATAGATCAAAAATCACGTTACTTTACAACATATAGCAAAAAGAAGTGATACTGGCAGCACTGCCTCTGCCATTTTCTCTCGACAACGAAGTTCTCTTCCTAGCAAAGAAGCCTGTTCATCTTTGTTCCCAAGCTGCAGCACACATACCAGTTGTTATTTGTAAGGAATTATACAAACATGCACCATATATACAAATATTTAGGTGTTATTATCAGAAGAGTGAAGCTTCACCTGACACTGGTTGAAAAGAATCTGATGTTCAAACCTCTTCACTCTTAACACCGACTGAAATACTTCGTAAAGCTGTTCTGGAGTGAGCACCATCTCACACGAAGGTCCGACACTGATGCAGCTGCTACTTGCATCCTGATGGCTCAATCCTGGCTCTGTACGACATATAGCGCTGAATCTTTGCAACCAAACCGTTGTGACACGAGTCTCTGTGGACTCATCGAGTTCTAAGTTGGACAGCATTCTGGGTAGCATAGCTCGAAACACTCCTGTGAAGTTTTCGACCTTCCAGCCACCTGCTCTAATCAAACCGGCCACGTCGGAGCTCATCAACACAGTTTCGTGATATATACGCATGGCCTCCTGAATAGCAACGTCAACATTTCCACCCAGCCTCGTTCTCCCTTCCAAAAAAGACTGAAAACGCTCTCTCAATTGTTTCAAAGTCGCCTCAGTTGCTCGAACACCGTGAACAGGAAGCTTATCAGCATTTTGCCTGTTCGCAAACGGATACGCAATACAGCGTGCGACAAGAACGTACAGTTGAAGCAGCGACCGCCGCTCCTCATCTTCAGAGTCAATAGTTGGACCAGATTCCGGATAAGGTTGAGTCGGCAACGCGCTAACGCGACTCTCAGGCGGTGAGCATCGAGGTGAGCCTCGTGGTGAGCATCGAGGCGAACGTGAATGTGGCTGAAAGAATCCCTCAAAGCCGCTCGTTCCACTGTATGACGAGACGGTGTCAAAACTTGGACCGGGAGCCAGACGGTTTTGTGTCACTGATGTACCAACTTGAGTTCCGTTCCCGTTAGACGAGCTACTGCCTCCGTCGACAACTTCGTCTTCGTCTGACGACGACGGGTCTATCATGCTGACCTGGAGAAGTTCTGACCTCAACTAAAGCACAGCTCGGAGCTAATCTAAGAAAACAGCATCTGTAACAAATGAGTGAATCATTGTAAACTTGTGCTAATTCTGCCGCTCAGCCAGGCACCGAAACAGGTCCTTTCGCGGATAACACGCCCACACTGAACGCTCCAATCTGATGACGTGTGCAGTCTACAGGATTACTGCTGTACGAGCTCGAAACATGTCAGAGAGACCTAAGGAGCTGATTTCATATTTATCATTTCTACTGCTAGAGACTTTGTACGTTCATGATCAGATGACGGAGGTATAAATATTCAACATTCCTACAACTCTCTTGTTTAGCTAGTCTAATCTACATGTTTGTAGCTATAATTAAGTTGCAGAGGAATTCTCTTGTATGGCTTGTAGAGTGTGCATTCATGCAGCTAGCTGTGCAAGTAAGGGTTTGTTGTTAGTCTACTGCATGCATGATGAGAGACAGGCAATATATATAGAAATCTTTTTTGAGACACATCTCACACCTGTTACCTTACCACCACTTCAGCCTCGATGGTGTGACAATAGGATGTCTGGAACTGTATGCATAGACATGAAATATATCAAATTGAATAACTATGTATGAATTATTCTCAACATATTGGATATACATGCATTACCATGTTGATTCAAGAAAGAAAATTTCATACTATAATTTCTTGAGAATGTCTATCCAAAATCAGTAAACCAGCATGGGCATTTTTCTTGTTAGAGATTCGGCACAAGATAACTTTGACATTAGACAAGGCACTGCCCAACTTTTCCTCTAGAGCATCAGATTTTCTCCATGATTGCCTGAGTCACTGGTATCAGACTTTTAAATGACACAGTTACTGAGTATGTGTCACCTTTCAATGACATGCTTCACTGCAATCACACATGGGCTTCCGCAACTTTCTTGGCAAGAGCTGAGGGTCTCCATATAAGCTCTCATTTTGCTCAACGTTTCATTGTTTCTCTTGATGAGTCAAGTCAATGTGCATTTCCAGTCTTGTGACTAGTTGGAACACATATCGCTGAAGTCAGTGAAGAAATGATACAGAAACAGAGTAAATTCTTGTCTTGAAAAGGTTTTGATAAGGAATTTACCAAGCACATGTACCACCCAAGGAACCAACCCTATGATTGTTTTTGCTGTTGTTGAAAACTCAGTGTCCGACACACAATCTCCAACCATCTTAGTTTGTTTCCACCCACAAGTTATGAATTGCGATTTCTTCTGAGTTAGTAGAAGAAGAATGGGATGATTGGGCTTTGTTATTGAGATAGTTAGATGCATCAAACATGACACTAACGATACTTCCCGGTGTGATAGCTTGTTGTCAACCAGGAAGTATGAGTTCCTGACCTCATAAATCCCATATGGCATAGTAAATTTTTGAATCTCCTTGCTTCAGAAAATTGGGATCATTCTGAAACTGCTATATAGCACAACCAATTACTTCAGTTAGAACAATTGCTTCATCCAGTTTGTCTTGCTTAATGCTTTCAGTATTTAATGCAGTTGCTTCACTCAGTTTGCTAGCCTTCGTGCCCAAATTCCGTTAGTGTTTCTTCCAATTTCCATGCCACTTTCGTTGACATCTTCGCTACTTGACTCGTTTACATTAGACGCATGATGTGCATGGATGGCTGCTCTAGCTATTTGTGAGTTGCATGTTGTGCAAACAGCCACTTCTGCCTTAGCCACAGGTGTGCTTGCTTCACATACCTGGAACTTTTTTATTAAGCAAAGATTTTTTAAAAGATGTTTTACCAGTCCTGTCTTTGCCAACAATCACAATCTTGACTCGAGTTATTTCAATAAATCCTTGCTGTAAAGCTCGCACAAATAACTCACCCACATCAGGTTCCAAGCTTGTAACAGACCCTACAACACTATCAAAGTTGCAGTCTGTATACTACAATCTACCTTGAGTAACATTTAACTCACATAGACAAACAACACAACTCAGTGTCATTCCATTAGTTAATCCTGCATCAGACAATGTTTGCTCAACACGTAATTGTTTTCCATTGAGAATGAGCAGTTGATCCATGAATAAAGAGTCATCCTTGCTATAAAGTTGCTGCGCCTGTGTGGCAATAGTATCAGACAACTTCGCCTTCAATTGCACACCCTTACCAGCCAGTGACTCGGCTACTAATTGCAGCCATTCTCTCTTGTTATATGCTAAAAGTAAAGCAACAATTATGACCTCATATACATGACTACCGTATTCCCCAAATACTTCCCTAGATAATTATTTTAAGATACCATTTAATGGGGAATTAATCAAGGGAATTATTTGGGAGATATTGATAGTCCTGTCTTATAACAGCTCTAAGTGACTAACTTTACTATGCTATGTTGCTTCGTAAATAGCAGCGAGTAAAGTCTTTAAAACCAAAATACCCATGACACCCCACACAGATAACTGTTAATAATGTTATTTGTTTTTGAGTCCCAAACTACCAGCAGCTGAGTCATACAGCCACAAGACAAGCCAGTAGGATGACTCCAGGCACGGATCTATGGAGTGGCCCACATGGGTCAGCCATTTTGCAGTCAGTCAGCCAGCCAGGCAGCCAGCTCCTCAGCCTTCGGTAACAAAATGCTTACAGTACACCTACTGTCTATTCCCTGTAAGTGTGAACCCGGATGAGTAATGAAGTAAAGGTCACACCAGGTGTGCTCATTAGAGCACTAGGAGCTGCTTCAGTTGGACCATGTTACACCAATTATCTTAATTAAATGGTTCCAGTTGGTCCATTGGTCTTACAAGATAATTTAATTGGATAATAACCATTGCACCACCCATTTGTCTTTGATATGCAAAAGTGTTATCCTTACGTTTCCTTTATAGGAAGGGCTTAGATAATTTGATAAACAGAAATGCCAGACCTAGCGGTTTCTAACTATACCGAGATCATCGGAAACATCCAAAAAAACAGCAGAGATATTGATGATTTTCAAAATTCACACTTATGGGGAACAGACAGTAGCTAAGATCAAAATTCCTACTAGTGTCACTGATAATCATATCTGCAAGGCTGCTTATCATCATGTGCAGAACATGTGTTGACACATCAGATGACACAAGTGAGAGCAAGCAGATAGACACTGGTCCACCAGAGAAGAAGCAACGTACTCAGCTTTCAATAAAACAATGCTTTAGTTAGGAGAGCAGGCACTTGGGCATAATTGAGGTAAGCTAGTACCAGCGTGCAAAATAGTCTTGACCGACCACCAGACATCATGTCCTGTCAATATAAAATTTGTGGGACATTAGAAACGGACATTCCAATCTTGGCAAATACTACTTATCACTTACAATTAATCATATATGTATATATTTACATAACACAACACTTAATATATGTATAGAACTATTGGAGTTTGGTTGTGTTGGCGATAGTGCTTGTTTGTTGGGGTCAGCCACGTAGGGATGTAACAGTTAGTTATTCTACATATGTAGTCAAATCCCACATGTCAAACTCAGTTTCTAGCAACTATCTACGAATTATCATTCTAGCATTGTGTTGCCACAATCAAACAGAGAGCTGTTAGAAAAGGTTGGAGAATGCTTCCTGTAAATCGATGCCATTATACGTCGTAGTTCTGGCTGCAATAGTTCTCAACGTCTGAAGACTTGCTTGAGTCCAAATCCAAAAGATTACAGCGCCAGAGGGTAGAACAGTCCTCCACATTTTAATACCGATTGCTCGTGTTTGTAATCCTTTCCAATTCTCCTGCCCTTGCAGTGGCTCCAGCCATTTCTGCAGCTTCACATACGTACTTAGCTTGGACAGTGTTACAAACTGTTACATCAAAGAAAGCAGGCCTGCCATCAACAAAGTCTGGATGAAAAATGTCACCAGGACGAGCCTTCTTTGTTGTCTATCGATAAGGCGTGCATCAAATAGTGTCACATAAAGCATTATGACGTCTGGTAAGAGCTGAATTGTAACCACAACCCAGCAAATGGTCTCCATGAGGGTCGATGACACTGCCACAAACACATCTGAGCGAGTCAGGAGAATCCAGAAACAGAGGAATGCCAAGCCAAATCCTGATGGCAATAATGACCTCATGTTGAAGCATGGATAGGCCAAGATTTTGGTTTGGGACTACCCTCAGCCATGCTCCAGCATAAGCAAAAGAGGTTGTATTAATTAAGCCTTCCTCTGTCTCTCACACTGCTCATGTCCTTGAGAGACTGAAAATGAATGACATCCAGCTGCGACTGTAGTGCCTTTTGCGGTGAAGTAAAAAAGGCAAGCTCATCAGTGCCTATATAAATTTTCACGTTGTACAAAACATCTTTCTCTTTCCACCTGACAAGGCTAAAGTTTGAGAAAAAGAGCTTTGACTGGTACACAAATTCATTGAATCCAAAGTGGAAACATTAATAGAACTTCCTGCTTCTAACAAACGCTGAACACGGTCACGTGTAGCGTTGCAACTGCCGAGAAAGGCAGCTGATAATGATTTCAAGGCACTTCGTAAACCTAAACCTCTGAAGTATAGAGGCAGAGTTGCTTGCATCCAAGCTGGATCCGAAATAGAAGAATTGGTTATTTGACATAGTGAATGTCTCATGCCAGAATCAAAACGAGAAAGCTGTTCAATAATAACGTGACAAGGAATGGTTTGAAGTACGTGGTTAAACTTGCAAACCCTTAGACAACTCCGTAGTAACTGGATTGCTACCTGCAAATTCTCCAATTCTGGTAATATACTTTGAGCTTCTAAACCCTTATCCACACGATTACCAAATACTTAATAAAGAAATCCTCTGGAACAACAATGAGATACCCCAATAGTTCAGCACCATAAACAGAAGTGTGAATTCGTCTGACATCTGAATCAATTTCAGGAAAAGTTTGATTTCCAGAAGGCAAAAATATCTCGCATTTTTTAGATTTAGAGACAGACCAAAACTCGGACCTCTCAACATCAAAGACTGCAACAACTTTCTAATAGACTTTCTAGTACCAATAAATGTACCATCATTAAGATACCATAAAGAAAGATAACACCTTCAAGTAAACAAATCTCATCTATGAGCTCTAGAATGACCAGTGAGAAAGCATGGAACCCAAAGGGTCACCTGTTGTACTCCAGCCGTGGATGAAATTCAATGAGAGCCAAAGCGTAGTTCACCAGCAGATTGCCATGACCACCTTACCCAAGCCACTAAATCTGGAAACTCTCGATGAAGATGGTGGAGAAATACCTCTCGATGACATTCATTAAAAGCATTTTTATGACTATTTTAAAGCAGCACAACTCTTCAATATGACCATACTCTTCAATGTAGGAGCGTATAGAATGAACGGCAGTTTCTAATCCATCTTTAAGTCCCACTCTGACTTGACCGTAAGGAAGCAATACGTGACTTTATGGCAGAGCAACAGACACAACTAACTAGTCTTCGCAGGACCTCGCCTATGGCAATTGGGCGAACACCACCAGACTTTATTCAAAGAGCTACTAGAGGTGCACCCATCAACCAAGGAGCAATATCAACATGTAGTTTCCAGACAAGCACTTAGATACTAATCTTGTCAGATTTTCCAAACAAAGCTGTGCATCAGGAGAAATGGTACCAGAGATAGCATCAATGAGATGCTGAGCCCGTAATATAGAAGCTCCTGGACTTGAACATTTTGGAAAAGCTTTAAGAGCAGCAAGAATAGCAGCAGAATCAACAACCAAAGATGGTGAGATGTCATCAGAAAGAGATGGAAGATTGTGGATTAGATGACGACCAACCAACTCTTCAAAAGCCTCATTAACATCCGAAGACGCACATCCCAATGAACCCAAAGAGCACATAGCAAGGCAATAGCGACCTTCCTTGACTAAATTCAGTGCACGATGAATGTTGCATCTCGAGTGATTCTGAGTTGTGCTCTAAGTTATGATATTTAGGATTAGCATCACATCTGGCTTCCTACCAAAGCAGTGAGAGCTCCTTCCTGCCTACGGCGTAAACGAGATGTTACCGAAGAGTGGATGACACGTCTCTTTTTCCTTTCTCCTCGATGTGGCACACGAAAAACAGCCTTAGCAAATAGAAAAAAAGCAAGCGAAACCCCATAAACAATCAGAACAAACATGACGAAGCTCCACAGCCAATACTTGTGCAAGAGGGCGAACAGATCTAGGAATATGGGAAACAGTGTCAACATGAAGTGTCATTATTTTATTCACAACTGCTGAAAAGATGGCTGATTCATTATCTACAGGTGAAACATCAGTAGCACAGCTCTGATCCCCTCTAGAACAAGGTTGGAACACAAACTAACATGGTTGATCGCACAGATTGTCCGCCTGCAAATGTGGAGGTAAAAATTGAAGTTGTGACACAGATGGACATCAACACAACCTTTCATCTCAATCTATGAAGATAAATGTGGATCCATCATCATACCCCTACATCTAGGTCAATCTGGGCCCAAGGAACGTCGACAAACAGATAAACGTTTGTAATAAGAAACCGCACTTTCTGAACAGAGGCGACGATAATGAAAGTTTGGGAAGTCCACTTCCGGGAATTGATGATGAACAATATGACTCGTATTTATATGTTGAAATAAGCCTACCGTATCTCTTGTGACTAACCAACAGAGAGGACAAGCCAATTTCCGTTGAAAGGTGTCGTCATCATCATCCAAAACTGGTCACTCGTCGTCGTCGTCATCTTCCCCCTCCCTTCCTCCTCCGTAGAATCAGAGCCTCAGAAGTCTGAGATCAATGCACTCATCTAAACTGATCGATACATAACAGCAAGTAGCACAAATACACCAAAGGAGAAGAAAAAAGGTTGCAGAGTTCAGATACTGTAGTATCTATTTAAAACGCCATTGCCATTGGATACGATCTTTTAAAAACCTCAATAAAAAGATATTACAAGATACGGGACATTACAACATACGGTAAAATACAAAATTAAGATGTCAATAAACAATTGATGACCCAAACAAAGAAAAACTGGTAGGTTGACAGTGCCTAGAAGTGACTTTAGAATCAGCATTTTGCCATTTAGCATACATACATACATATATATATATATATATATATATATATATATATATATATATATATATGTCTTATACTATGATACGCGAACGCTTGGGAACGCCCAATTCTGTCTGTCCACATGTATGTATGTATGTAACACGCCGATCGACACGACGCCGGTCTCGGATCGTCGCAAAACGCAGCGGGCCGGTCGACATCGCAATTCCGAGACGAACGGTCGCGTCGGATTTCGCCGGAGTGACTCCGACGGCCAACTACGAGACTTTGGCGGTCTGAAATGAGATGTGCGGATGTGTCTTCGAGGATGTGTCTTTGCAGAAGTGATGTCATTCTCCACGAATAGATCATGACGTTTTAGGTGGGAAGAGTCTGAGATGGGGATGCTGGAAAATGCGTAGTCTGAGACGAACGAATGCATCGGACAACGTGAATTGAGATACACAGAAGATTGAGAAGCACGGGAATTTGTTTAACTTAATTAAGCTGGATGCGGTTGGAGCCGAAGTTTGTTTGCTCAATCCATTATCCAAATATGCGGATGTGACGTGCACTCGCCAGCCACTGTACACCATCCTCTGAGTGCAAGATGCGCCGGCTCACCGGGCCGCTTTTGCGTGCGTGCGTGCAACTGTGTGTCACAAAGGTGCGTCTTCTTTGCAGAAGTGGCATACAACGATAGATTGCCACCACCCATAGGGCGGGTAGTACTATTATACGTCAACCCACGCTTCCGTCTGTCCACATGTCTGTCTGTCTGTAACACGCCGATCAACACGACGCCAGTCTCGAATGCGCCTGCTGCAGTCGGAGTGAGCCGGCTCACTGGGCCGCTTTTGCGTGCGTTCCTGTGTCGCAGAAGGTGCATATTCTTTGCAGAAGTGGCGTACAACGATAGATTGCCACCGCCCAGATTGCCACCGCCCATAAGGCGGGTAGTCCAACGGCCCAAAACGAGACTTTAGAGGCCTGAAACAAGATGCGCGGATGTGTCTTCATGGAAGTGACGTCATTCTCCACGAATAGATTATGACGTTTTAGGTGGGAAGAGTCTGAGATGAGGATGCTGAAAAATCGTAGTCTGAGACGAACGGTCGCATTGGATTGCTTTGGGGGCTGAGATTAACCTAAAATTCGTAGTCTGAGACGAACGGTCGCATTGGATTGCTTTGGGGGCTGAGATTAACCTAAAATTAGATTGCTACGCGAGTGTGTCTTCGCGGAAGTGCCGAGTATGCGGATGTGACGTGAACTGGTCTGCGCTTCATCTGCATTAATCGTCTGGATCTGCATTGTCTGAATGTGCCATCATCTTCATCGTCTGGATGCGCTGGCTGTAGTCGGAGTAAGCCAGCTGCGGCTGAAATGAGATGAGCCAGAGTTCGTTTGCTCAATCAATTAACCGAGTATGCGGATGTGACGTGCGCTCGCCAGCCACTGTACGCCATCCTCTATTTCCCAGAGTGCAAGATGCAGCAGCTCACCGGACTGCTTTTGCGTGCATCTGTGTGTCGCGGAAGGTGCGTCTTCTTTGCAGAAGTGGCATACAACGATAGATTGCCACCGCCCAGATTGCCACCGCCCATAGGGGCGGGTAGTACTAGTATACTATAATATGCGAACGCTCGGGAACGCCCACTTCCGTCTGTCCACCTGTCCACATGTATGTCTGTAACACGCCGATCGACATGACGCCGGTCTTGGATCGTCGCAAAACACGGCGAGCCGGTCGAGATCGCGATTCCGAGACAAACGGTTTCATCGGATTTCGCCCGGAGTGACTCCGATGGCCCGAGACGAGACTTTGGCGATCTGAAATGAGATGCGCGGATGTGTCTTCACGGAAGTGACGTCATTCTCCACGAATAGATCATGACGTTTTAGGTGGAAAGAGTCTGAGATGGGGATGCTGGAAAATGCGTATTCTGAGACGAACGGGCCCGTCGGACGACGTGAATTGAGATACACAGGAAATTGAGAAGCGAGGGAGTTTGTCTGCGGCTGAAGTCGGAGTTTGTTTGCTTAATCCATTAATGATCTGAATATGCAGATGTGACGTGCTCGCCAGCCACTGTACTTATACCATCCTCTAATTCCCAGAGTGCAAGATGCGCCGGCTCACCGGGCCGCTTTTGCGTGCTTGCGTGCGACGGTGGGTCACAAAAGGTGCGTCTTCTTTGCAGAAGTGGCGTACAACGATAGATTGCCACCGCCCAGATTGCAACCGCCCATAGGGCGGGTAGTACTAGTATATATATATATATACAGACTTGGACAAAATTATAGGGACACCCCGCTGTGGGTATGTAGTAACACAATAATTAGATCACAATTTACCAACTATCAATATTGTTAAGAACTTAATAGTTACCGCGTTGATTGTTAGGTTTCTTGAGAATACAGTAGACCCTAAATTGCTTTCTTTACGCTTCGCATTGCGGAAAACGAGACCTAAAAGTGTATGACGTCATGACTACGTAAACGTCGTAAGTTAGACTCTTTCTGATTTTGTTTAGTGGCTTTTAAAAAAGCCGGTTTTAATAACGCGAAGGAAAATTGAAGCCCTTCACCAGTTCCTCAGTACCGAGTGTTCCCGCCTCTCGCCCTCCTGATTGCGTCCAAACGTCGCGGAACACTTTCTGCCAAGTTCCGGACACGCGCTGCTGGAATCTGCTGCCACGCCTCTTGTAGAGCATTCCAGAGCTCAGCTGCAGTTCTCGGTTTGCGACGGTTGGCAGCAGTTTTGAGTTCATGCCACAAGTTCTCGATTGGATTCGCATCAGGCGATTTTGGCGGCCAGTCCAACAGTGTGACGTCATGCTGGCGAAGCCATTGTCTTGTTGACCGAGACGTGTGGATTGGCGCGTTGTCCTGCTGGAAGACAAAGTCGTCTCCTATCAATGCTGCTGCGTCTGTAAGCATGTGCTCTTCCAGAACCTGTTGGTACGCCGTGCTGTCCAAACAATCTTCCAGTTTCACCAGAGACCCAAAACCATGCCAACACATCGATCCCCACACCATCACACTAGCCGCGTGCTGGACCGTACGATCACAACATTCAGGGAGAAATTCCTCACCTTTGCGACGCCAAACGTACAGAGCACCATCGTTTCCTATCCTGACTTTTGACTCATCTGTAAAAAGAACAGATTTCCAGTCATCCAAAGTCCATTGTGTGTGAGTGGTTGCCCATCCCAGTCGCAAACGCCGATGGTTTTCTGTTAGCAGTGGTTTTTTTCTAGGCCTCCGAGCGTTCACTCCTATCTCACTGAGACGACGACAGACTGTTCTACTTGACACCTGCTTGCCGGTTTCATCAGCCAGCTGATACGAGAGCAGTCGTGATGGTGCTCGTCGGTTCTGCAGTGCCATTCTCTTCAGTCGATGATCTTCCCGGATTGTCGTTGCCGTCCCACGTCCAGGTCGTTTTTCATAATCGCTGCTGCCATGGGAAAGCCGTTGCAGGCACTGATAAACCGAATTCCTGGAGCGGCGGACAAAAGCTGCGATCTGACGCACAGAATGGCCAACTGAGTGAAAGGCTTCAATTTTCCCTCGCGTTTTTGGACTCAACTGTTTGCCTCGAGGCATCGCTGCAACTCGTGAAATATCGCACGGAACAAGGCTCTGCAACTGCGTGCAGCTGAACGTTCAGGCTAACTTATCGCCTAAGTTTGGCGGTCTCAAGGGCAGCGGTTTTAGTGCAGCTGACATTTTGGCGGTAGCAGTTTGAGATTTTGCTACGTAAAACGTGGACCGGAAGTGGTATGTCAATGTTCTTTTGTTGCTATAACTTGTTCAGTTTTTGTCTTAGCAGGATTTCTTTGTAATTAATTAGTGTCGCATGATTTTTGAATACGTTAAAGTTTGTTTATTGATTAAAATGGCAAAACAATTCAAATTGTGATGACATGCGCGAAATCAATGCGCAAAAACAGATGATTCGCCTTTTTTCCATAATGTTGATAAGAGGACCCACAAAATTGCTTTCACTCTCTACTACAGAGCATTCTTAGATTGTATGCCAACAATGAGCATCCAAGAGCGATGAACATGTACAAAGACAAGAAAAGTAGGAATGGCCGTCTTCCTTCTTCAAAGCAAACTAGATGCGCAGTAGGTAGTAAGTACAGCTGCAGTCTTGAACTCAAGCTATGTTACATACTAACAATGGCGCAATCCATGAAAAAAGAAATTCGAAAAACATTTGGTTTTGCTAGAGAAAAATTCAGTGCCAAAGTTAGACTAGACACAAAAATGCCAGGTGTCCCTATAATTTTGTCCAAGTCTGTATATATATATATATATATATATATATATATATATATATATATATATATATATATATATATATATATATATATATTCTTGCCGGGTCCAATGGACACCTGATTGGGAGTAAGACATTGCAATACCTCCTCGAGGAGTGAAGCAATGACACGTGCAAGCAAACGTGTACACACACTGATCCCACCACATCTTCTTTCCAACATCTGAGTCTACCACACTAGATATGCAAGCACAAAAAACAAAGTGGTTTGAATGAAGGCCTATGTTTCCCAATTCAAATCTAGTTTATGGTTACTGTAGTGGATCAATTCATGACAATTATCATGGGTTGCCGCAGTTATTCGAGTTTGGTACACATGTCCATGTATTTATGTTGCCAAACCAAATCTCCTGGGATACACTGCATGAACAGGTCTACAAAAGACACTGCAACTGACCAAGTGCCAGGTTTCATGGCTCTAGACGACACTTCATGCAACCCTCAGAGCCCCAGTGTGTGTACGTGAGCCGCCACATCAGGGATTTGACAAAATACACGTACAGCAGTACTGTACAGTGTACATGTACGACGCGTGGCTGTTTGCATTTGTTTCGCATGCAAACTCCGGAAACTATGCTTGTTGACATGACATTGGGATGTGTGAGGATGTGGGTTGCTCATATGGAATTCCACACCTGATGCTACACCACTGGACAAAATGTCCAGCAAAATCATGAGTGGCCGAACAAATGCTTTGTTTGGTCGGTAAATGTCCGATGTCCGGCCGTTATTTTGCACACTATAGTACTACTCCTACTACTATACTGAATTGACTGTGAGACAGACTTTGTTTTCTGAGTGAGTCACGAAAAATGTAGTGTAAACCATCAGGTTCATGCCTTATCGACAACTGCATTCAATCGACTATTCTGATTTGCCTGCTACTGGAAACTTCTTACAAGAACTAGATATCTGGCATACTTACTTGGCAACAGTGCCAAGAAAGAAACGTCTCAGCACACCAGCATATATGGTTGCATGCAAGGCAAGACAGTTTCAGAATATACACAAAATGTTACATATACTGGTAGTCATACTACTGACAAGCTGTGAAGCCGGAGATCATTTAGTCACTTGAGACAAGACAAGACAGTTGAAGAGCTATTACAGATCAATCTACAATGAACTAGGAGAGATAGGCTCGCAAGCCAGGCTCTTCAGTGCAGTTGCTGAGCTAAATGGACGTGAAACATGCGAGGAGCTTTTGCCGAAATTGCATAAACAATTCTCGTGCCGAAGCAATTCTGGCAAAAGCTCCTCCTCCTCCTAGCGTGATTCACGTGTGTTTAGAGACAGGGTTCTCCCCAGGATTTCAAAATAGCGTGGCTGAGATGGACAGTAGCTGCAAGACATGCCCCTTCCACAACAGACGCTCAGATACCCAGACCTTAACCGGATCATACTGACCTTGTTTTGTGCTTTCTATAGTTAGACGTACTGTCGTTGGGAACGGCAGAATCAGACTGACTTATTGTGGTCGTCCTGAGGCAGAGCTTCTTGATCCGCTTGACTGGAGCTGGTTTTCTCCGGCTCATTACTTTTAGCTTCTGTATCATCGGGACATGCTCTCTTTGACTTTCATCCCAATACAGGAAAGAATGAAATTATTGAACCTGCCACTTTCCTCTTCATCTCCGTGTTTGTTTATGCACGCTCACATTAATGCACACATTTATATAGTCTCGAAATTCCAGACCTTTCTCGCATAAACGAAACGTCTGGATGTCCTAAATTGACTTCGAAAGTGGAGGAGATAGGTGGTTGACCACGAAGTCGTTCTTCAGTGACTAGCCTTCTAATAACAACTTTCGCAGGCAATCAAGCTGCAGATCTTCCCTCGTTTTCTTTACGAGCGATGGTACTTGGTCACGTGGCTGGGATTTCTCAGCATGGTGCTGCACCACGCTACTACGCTTTAGGGAGAACACTGAGAGGGTATACATGAGATTGAATGGCTTGCCAATTATGCTCACATCCAGAGACGTTATTGTGCCCATTAGAGCTGCAATAGATGCACTTGCAGCAAAATATCCTCCAAAGATGACACTTTAAGTTATTGACTGATGATAGCGATGACATAATTATATCTAATTGATAGACTCAGTCTTGATGGGTATGAGTAGCAGTAGCAGGATTCGTGTTCTACTAGCTAGACACATTATTTGTGATGTCCAGCAGGTGTCGACTAATCTCGTAAGCAAACGAATTTCAATGCCTTAGACACATTTACTTCGATCGCCCTTCCCAAATGTCAGAATGGGCGTGGCTATGCTAAAGGTGTTTTGGGCCCCCTTCTGCAAAATTCTGGATCCGCACCAGGACTCGGCTGCTGAGTAAACACTGAAACGATATTTTAATCTTCTTCTCAACAAACATACCTTCAGCTTCTTCTACCGCCATCTGCCTCGTGATACACTGTCTGACAGTAACACACATGTATGGCTACTACGATCTACGCAAAACAGTTTGAAAAGCATTATTCATGTTATCGATAGCACAAACGTTACCTGTAGCCGTTTCGTCCTTAGCAAAAAGAAGAAGGAGATGTACGGTGTGGACCAGAACGCAATTATCCGGGCTTCGTTGTTACAGTAATCACGTGGTACATGCGTTACCTGCACGCATGCGTGTTTGAGACCCGACAGCATCATGCTGCGTTGTCTAGGCATGTCTCGTATCTCTAGCTATGACGGTGGTCAAAACTGTACAGTCCCGTCGCGAGTATCGATACCACAAAGCTTAGCTAGTAGAGCGACGCCCCTGTTATCGGACACCATCAATTATCGGAGAGCCGTGCAAGAGAAGTAATTACACGAAGTAAGACTGAGCTTTGATAAGTTCAAAGATCAAACTATTTTTTGAAATAAAAAGTTTTCAACATTACAGGCAACTCTATAGCGTAGCTTTAGAGACGCCTAATAGAAGTAGATGTTGAATTGAAGCATGATATGCTTACGCAAATGTTTATAGATTCAATAACACGATTGATAGTTTAATTCCAACACAATATTTGCACTGCAAAATTAACAATATTCACAAGCGCCTGTCTTGTTAGGGTGCAACTATTGATACACAGTTTAATTAATGCCTGTACATGCACTGCAGGGGCGGCGGAGCGAGTTGAAAGTTGAGGGGGCTGAAAGGGTAAACATTACAGAAAGCAGAAATTCTACAGCATAAAGTTGATAAAGTTGGGGGGCTCTAGCCCCCCCCGGCTCCCCCCCCGGCTCCGCCGCCCCTGCACTGTATACATATGGGACTTACATACTAATTAATAGCCATACATTAAGTTGTAAATATCACCATCTAGACAATGAAGTACTGATATTCGATAGTGTTGTCTCGCATAGAACACTTTGAGAAGTTCCATACGATACCAAACTGAAAACC
Organism: Corticium candelabrum; assembly: GCF_963422355.1. NCBI lineage: Eukaryota > Metazoa > Porifera > Homoscleromorpha > Homosclerophorida > Plakinidae > Corticium > Corticium candelabrum. The sequence goes on from NC_085106.1 coordinate 4,431,642, forward strand.
GATATTCACCTCCAGTAATACACCGTGGTCACCAAACGCAAACCACCTTCTTTCTCGTTTCTGCCAGTAGTATTTCACGAATATCACTTCGATACTTCTCGTTACTATATTTGAGGCGTGTACCTAATGTTGTATGCCCGACATGCAACGTTACGTTTTGGTTTTGAAACCATGCACGGTTTTTGAGAGCAGCAACAATGGCGTTTGCACAGTTGTTACGCGGATGAATAAACGTATAGAGAATAACGTACTCAAGCACATTGAGATGATTGTTTCTTTTGAAACTATCGTACAGGTCGTCTATGCGATTTGGCAATCGAATCTCAGCGTGGATATTGTCGGCTGGTTGAGCATCGCTGTACATGTCCTCTCTGTACTTCAATAGTAACTTTCCGACCTCTTCCACTTTCCTGACGTTTTGTGGTAAGAAAAGAGCGAATGCAAACTGTTGTGCTCGATTGCTAGTGTCAGCGGGTCGTTGATACGTCGAGATGCCCATGCGCATGACTTGGCACACAAATTCTAGTATAGTTTGCTGATCCTGTTGTGGATTTTCTGGGTACTCTGCCTCCTCTAGCTGCTCTGGTAACTCCATGTCGTAGCTATTGCGCAGTAGAGTGCTATCTCGGACAGGAAGATTTTCATGCGCATGAGCGGGGGAGTTGATGTCATCATGAGTAAGCAACTACTTCACTTGCCAGACCACAAACAGATTTGCAAAGGTCACCGGCACAGAAAATTTCAATTCTTACACTGAGGCTTCAGCCCCCAGTTCCCCGCTTCCTACGGCAGGTGACCACGGAGACAAGACATGCATCGGGGAAAGCGTGTGTCTTACTGCACCAGCCAGTGTAGGAAGCGGGGGCTGGGGGACTGGGGGCTGGGAGCTGGGGGACTGGGGGCTGGGAGCTGGAGAACTGGGGGCTGGAAGCTGGGGAGTCGGAGGCTAAAGCCCCTTCGCTCAGTGTAGGAATTGAAATTTTTCGAGCCAATGACTTTTGCAAATCTGTTTACGGTCTGGCAAGCGAGGTAGTTTTTGCCTAATTAATCATTAATCATGATGACATCCACGGTACAGTCCCCTCCTCCGCTCTTGAACATCTTCCTACTCCACCACTGTACTGACAGGCAGGACCGGATCCAGGAATTTTTGAAAGAGGAGTTCACCTGGTAGCAGTTATTTATAACATTACTAATTTCTCTTTTCTAATAAAATTATATGAAATTATTGAACCACGCCTATTGGAAAGAGAGTGTTACAACCCCCTTATCCCATTCTGGATCCGGCTCTGGACAGGTCTAGACTCTATACTATAGAGCCATAAATGCATTTTACCACGCGCTCTAGCATATATACTAGTAGACTCTAGTCGTCGCTGTTTACAAGTTGCAGCTGCATATCGCTCACCAGATATGTACATGTAGCACGTGTTGTAAGCTAGCTAGCTAGATAGATAAATATAACAGCTGGGAGTTGCAGGCGACCGTCTGCTGAACACTTTTTCACGTAATTAAGATCAAGAAAGAAAGAACAACTCTGCTGACTTCAAGACCTATACTGAAGACGTCGGTTTCCCACTGCAGAAACTCAAACCTCGTGTGATCATGAAAAAATTGAACATTGTACAGGGTGGATATTTTTTAGTTGATGAACTCAAGCGTGTCCAGGCGCGCCCACACATTTCATGTAGTTGCTGTATCTATCTTTGCACTAGAAAATTTACATGATATTCAATAACTCTGTCTATCTATCTATCTATCAAGTTACAACACACGCTATACATCTGGAGAGTGATATGGAGCTGCAACTTGTAGACATTGGCGACTATAGCTACAGCCATGCTGTAGATAAAGCGGCAGGTTTTGTGATTTGTTACAAAAATTTAGTACCGTTACACAAGTTAATCGATTTGGTAAATATTTCTGATTTCTTAAATTACATGTCAGTTTAAATTTATTACGGTTTAAAATACTAGAAAGCAACTTTCGTATTCATTTACTTAATGTTTTAAATTTTATTGGATGCAAATTGCAATTTAATTTCCTAATTTTTCTACAAATTAGGTTTTCTACAACTAACCTTAAACATTACTAATATATAAAAAAACAACTATAAATTGAAATTCATTGGGCAACAGTTCCTTTGTGGCTTAGGTGACGACCTCACTATTCTATGGCGTTTCTTCTGTCGAAAAAATTGCAGCGTCGTGCCTGTACGTCTATAACGCCTTCGACTCGAGTATACATACAGGTGCTAAACTGAGATTCTGGGCAACGACGGCCGGCACTGGCAGCCTCTAGATATCACAATTTTTTACAAGATTTGTCTTCGTAGAAAACAATTACACACTTATACGGGTATCTATAGAGAGGTAGCGTTGCTGTACAGTATATGGAGTCTCTATCTACACGGTTGGCTTAGCACACTACACTATAAAGTTAATTGATTAAACTATTGACAATGATGTATAGCTTGTATAGACACAAAGATGAAAGGCTATGGCCTGTAAGGTGAAGCAAACAGTTGATCAATCACAAGAGGTACATGAATCATGATTTTAACTAACAGTTCTCTTTCTCAGATTCTTCTATACTCTGCTGGATCATGAATTGAACACAGTTAATTGGATTGCGCTAGATACTAAACTACTTCCTGAAAACGTTTGCAACCCCGTCGGGTACCAATAGCTATAAAAGTGCTTCTGTGCATGGACGGTCGGACCACGCGACAGCCGGATAATTGGAATGCAGCGCATGCGCTCATTGTTATCGCTGGTGCTAAATAGCGTACGGTAGTGATGACGTCTTTGCATCCTTTCAAGAGTTATTCAATATCTAGCGCATGCCCACAATCCCAAGTGCCAGTCAATGTGTCCAGCCCCCTTCCCAAGCTCTTCATTGACTCTGATTTATTAGATTCAAGGTGGATAACCTTTGTTAGCAGCAGAGGGTTTACTTTATACAGTACCATAGAATCGCACGTGCCGAGTGTGTTCATGCCTGAATCCGCCACAACTTTCTCGTTCGGTGTTTACGCTTAACTTAAGCAATTCGAACAGAAACATATCTCTATATATAAATGATCAAACTTTGAGCATACAACTTGTGTTAATTAGAGCACTGCTTAGTGACTCAACATAGATCTTAGCTTGTCTTCAAACGAAAATGCTGGCTTGACTATACAATGGGTCCTTAGATTAGATACGTGTAGTCAAATTGATGTTGCCATCTATACAGTCAAACACAAACTCACTTCATGTTGAACTTATAACTTAGCACAATGTTACAAGAAGCCCGTCTATAGCTAAACGGAAACGCTAAACAATTTAGTGTAGTGTAAAACAGTGTTACAATTATATATGGTAAGTATTTAACACACGAACTACAGACGTACATTTGTCTAGCATATATACTAATTCATCTGCTTGACGTTCATGTAAACACCCGTACTTTGCCAAAACCGGGATAGAAGTCGGACGATGTCGCGTTTGGCCAATGGCTTAAGAGCTCAAATTCATAATTAGGATAGTGATACGTAAAAAATAGTTGGTGGTTTCTGCTTTTCTCAAAGTAATGAACCGGCTCTTCTTTATCTCCACTCAGTCCAAATCCATACACATCGACGTGGTTGCACATCATCATAGCAAACACAACCGACCGAAAACCTGACGATGCCATTTTGTTTATGACCTTATCCGCCTTAACATTGGCAGGACGGTGGGCTAGTGAATAGTTGTAAATTAGCGTTCTGGCAAAGTCCATAATATAATTTGAAATTGAATACAACGGCAATTTTCTGTTAGCGTCGCATTTTCTGAAAGAAACGTCTCTACGCCTTGAGTTATACGGGAGAGGAAAAACCACCAGCTTGGTCTCAGGGTGGATTTCGTTGAAACATCTGGCTATTTTGTCCCCAAAGAAATGGATGTCGGAAGGTCGGGATCCAACGTGTTTTTCGTATCCCTTTATGGGCGGGTAGTTGATTCTGCCGACAATTTCGTGATCATCGATGTGGGGGCCATATTCAGTTTTCAGCAAACGGCCTGATGAGCCAACGATTGCGCAACTGTTCCAATGCCTCTGAAGGATAGGATGTCGGAAATGTACTGCAGTGACAGCGATCAAATTGCCAAGACCTCCACTGCGCTTCTTGCCGTGGGACTGACACGAAAACAGAGGGTATTTCGTGTTACAACCGACAGAATTCCATAGTGAAGAGTTGGCAAGTGAAACGTCAGATGGTGAACGAATGGAAGGTGAAAGGCGGGTAGGTGAAAGGTAGAGAGACATGACGGATGATCTTTTTGGAATATGACGTCTTCGTATATTTAGTCTAGACCGCACAGTAGCAATGATTAAAATAAACGACCTGATCTAGCTGCACAAATATATAATTATTAGTAAAAATAGAATAATTAAAGTGGTTTCAATTTTTTCATATCATCTGTGTCCTAGTGCATGGTGTCGTTAAGTGGCTTTCAGTAAAGTAACTACATAACATATTACATTACTTGTTTGTGCAAATGATTGCCAAGCATGTTGAGATGTTAAAATTGTTGTAAAGAAATACACAAATTAATGGTTCAAG
>NC_085106.1:4436429-4483929 GCF_963422355.1 Corticium candelabrum
TCAAGGCTTGATTTATTATTTTCAACTACAGCTAGCTGCACAATGAGCGTCTATTCGTTTTGCCGCGTGCTTCTGAAGTCTATTATCCAATTTGATAATTGAATTATAATTACTAGGCCACAAGTGCTCCAAGGCAGCCAACTGTAATCAACGCGTTTCATCTCTACATCAAATGGTTCGTTGTATGATTAGTGTTTCTCGTACATGGGTTAGTCAGAAGAGGTACACATGAGTTAGTATACCCCAACCGGTCTTGTAAAACGGATTCCTGAGTCACGTGATGCAATGATATGCACGGTGTTCTCCAACTATGTCGTAACTTGTCTGCTGTGAACTTCAATCTTCTGTCGCTTTTCAATTTTATAGTATGTACAGTATCCTAGAGATTTACAGAGGCTACTCTCTGTTCGCTGACTATGTTCCGAAAGTCCTCAGAATGATGCAGCTGTAATTGTTTACCACATGCAGATGCTAAGTGATATCCCAAAACTGTCAACTAGAGGTCATAACAGGAGATTATGTAAACGTAAAGCAACTCGACGGCTATCAAGACGAAACAGAACGGAAAAAAGATTCATGAATACCAACCAACAGCCCGCGAAACAATGAGGACTGTGAGTTGATGTCACAGCGGTGGACCGTTTAGTGACCTTGCTAATTGGCTATACTTCCTCTAGCAGCACCATTCTTGCTGTAAAGTCATACCTTTTTAATTAATGAGCTAGAAACCCTAACAACTCGTGAAATGCGAAACCTTATCAAACAGCCTGTGTACTAAAAAAATTAGTTACGCCGTCGGTACCCTACTATAGAAAATCTGGAGCTTGCGGATCCAATGATACCAAGATCGTCGCTGTCCGCCCTATTGCGAAGAACTTGAGAAGTTATTACAGATTTTCAAAAAGCAAAGTCAGTGGTAACAGAGAGTTGTCTGTTGGACCTCCTACTTCCGTATACGTCCTACGCACGAAATCCGTAATTACACACGTTCAGTGGCCGAGCGGATGGACGCGAAGACGGTGCTGGACGAGTACGATTTCGACTGGCTAGCACACGCGCTAAAACTCGACTGTCCGGTGACCCCTCTCGAGAACTTGACTTCCATGTTTTGCGTTATTTAGCGCGCGTTATGGTCGGTAACTCTACAGTTTTAGCTACTTTTTAGCTACAGTAGTACTTTATTTCTACTTTCTACTTTCTTTATGTTTAGCTACTAGTAGAAATTGCAAAAAAGCTATTCCCGGATGTTTTCGGAATGTAACCTCGTATGCACAAAAAAACCTTCACGTAACTCTCACTCGCAAAGGTACAGTATACGCGTAGCATACACCCTGTTTATCAAAATTTAACAAATTGGAATGCGCAGCAAAGGTGTTAATCACTTTTAGCTGATGAGGTGTTGCTAACAGGTGTTTTAGAAACACTTTAACAAAAATTTCCGTGCTTCAAACACTCCTAAACATGTTTCTTTTGTAATTTAACTTTGCTAGAGACACCTACTACTCTGGATTCACAGTAAATTTTACATAAATTTGGCATTGTAGGAGATATCGGTGAGCTTTAATGAAGTCTGTCAGATGCGTAGTTTTTTCCGTAGACTGTGATTGACAGTAATTGCTGTTTGTTGCTGTATAGAGGCACGGAATATGTCATTCACATTTCATGTGTTTCGTGACCGTAGCTTTGCTGTTGATGATGTAGCATTGCACACACACACACACACACACACACACACACACACACACACACACACACACACACACACACACACACACACACACACACACACACATGCACACACGCACACACGCACGCACACACACACACACACACACACATGCACACACGCACACACGCACGCACACACACACACACACACACACACACACACACACATGCACACACAAATATTATTTTCTTACTTGTGACCACTGCTTGTACAGCTTAGCAACAGAAATACAAAACCAAAACACGAAAGCACCAAAAAATAGAAGATTCTCCGAATACGTGTTGTTGCAACTTGCCTGCAAAGAAGTTAGAGTTAAATGTGATAACATGTACTCTTACCCGTAATAATAAGTACACGTACAACCCTAGGATTACAAATACATGACTACCTAACACCAGACAACACACAAAAGCACACTCACACAGCAGGCAGGCATGCAACCAGTCAGTCAGTCAGACCCGGAAAACGAGTGGCGGACCACACATTTCTAGTCTGTTCGTCTCAAGGATCAAGGAGAAGAGTTTTCGAGTTGTCGTCCAAGTCATCGTTTGCGGCTTTGGCCACGAACGCCGTTTATGACTCTGTTGGCCATTGGGGCCCCGGCCCTTTCGTGTTTGATCGTTTGTTTGCTCACTTTTTCATCTGCACAGTCTGCTGTCTACAAGTCATTGTTTGGTACTTCCGTCTTCGTGTCTTTGCGCCAACATTTCCTTGTTTGAGCGTCGACATCATCGATTGCACGCATCTTTACCTCGCGTCAGCGCTAGACGTCTTCTACGGTGGCCATGCACGTCGTGATGTCTTCCTCTACCCATATTGTCTACTCCTCTGTATCAACATTGTCATCATGGATTGCACGCAACTTTACCTCGCGTCAGCGCAAGGCGTCGTCTATGGTGATGTCCATCCACGTTATCAAGAAGACAAAGACACTGTTCAGTTTTTTGTTCTTTAGTTATCATTGTAAGACCATGCTAGGATCAACTGTTGTGTATCGTGCGTGCATTGCTTAGTTTTATTAGCCTGTAATAGTAAACTCTTGAACTGTCGTGGATAATATTTTTACTTTTAGTGTTCTGTATGTAGAGGTTTGTGCGTCAGTCAGTCAGTTAGATAGACAGACAGATAGATCGTTTTATTGCTCTTAAACTTTAAAGATAGGACAAAGTATACAAAACCGCCTTTGTCCATTACTCTGTTCATCAATTCCGGCCTAATGGATAAGAAACTGAATATCTCAATCTCTAAATTTGTCTATCTCTACTTGACCATGTGAGAGGCTAGATAGAACGGAAAGGCGTCGCCTCAATACAGTGAGAAATTCTACTGCTGTTTGATATCTCCAATAGCTTTTGCTTTTTGCCATTTCTTGCAGAAACAATTCTGCCGACTCGCCACAGCGACCGATAGACAGACAGACAGACTGACAGATTGAAGGGGATGTTGGTGATAGAATTTGTATTGGTACCGCAAGAACGAAGAAGCGACGTCAGATGCGTTTGCGATGATATCTTGGTGGACGGCATGAAACGACGACTCTTTGATTCAGCGGCAGAACGCTAGCTAGAGGGTAACCGCTGGACCCGTTGTCAAACGTGATGGTCCACTAACGCTGCTGTGCATGACCTGCATGCCACCATATGCATAAGCTTGAATCGATTAAAGAACTGGAGCTGAAACAAAACTAAGACGCGTGCGTGCACCAGTATCTGCTCTGGCGTCTTAGCCGTCAAGAAGGACTTCACACGCATCATCAGCGGTGATTTAGTGCACTTAGGATAACAAATTACTGCTAAACCAAACCAATCAGAACTTAGAGCAACATTCAGGTTCTAAGACGCTGATAGGCTTAGGTTATTTCTGAAATCATTCTTGTACCCTTCTGGCCCAGGCTACAGCAGCACCTACTACTTTGTTTCTAAACAATCATACTTCTGATGTGATATTTCTTGTGTGCCCTTATCGAAACTGAGAATGTGTCTCGATGTACCTGAACTATAAGTTTAGCGCTGTTCAAGCACGTTTTAACTGCATGTATTCATTAGCAATCGCTCTGTTCCTGTAGGATCGAGACCACACCGCCTACTAGATCCGTTTAAGTATTTGCATAAGTCAGCACTCTATCAACAGACTATTACGTGCAGTACCAGTGTTCTCGCCAGTACGTACCGTCTGTATGGTCATTTTAACGGTTGGGACAAGAAAGGGACGTTTGGGAAGGGGAAAACAGCAATTATTGACGGTTGGGAACAAAATTGGACAGCCTACCATACCTACTACTGTGGGATGTCTTCCTTCAAGATCCATTGTGGCCATTGACCTCTTGGTCTTGATGGTCCCGGCATTCCTATAGAACAATCTCGTGACATCTAAATTCTTCGAGCGTGGTCTCTTTGTTGTTGCAGACTGTTGTTGCAGCAGGTGTTCTACTTACTGTTTATCTTCATGTCTAGGTACACCTTTGCAGATCTCTTTACAACATAACCATGGCCCAATCACCAAGCATTAATTCCTTTATGTTGTACGTGGCAACCAGAGACAATAGACGAACAGCCAATCGTACGCGCGAAACTTCCTTGAGAGAGTTTTCTCACCAGAACAGTGTAATTCATGTTTAGGATTGCGAGAACCTGTCAGACATAAACAACAAAACTCACCTGTCTACAACTGCTGACCCAAAATTGATCGATTTCTTGGTTTTACGATAGTTATACGGAAATCTAACATTACGTCACCAGTAGAGATTTTATGTCCCGTATACGGTACCTCTACTTGCGACTACTATGGACTTTGCGGTCACGCGAAACGACAGTCGCTATGTAGGATTTTAAAATACAATTTACAACTAGCACGTCTAGAAAGAAAATAGCGCGTATATTCGTAATTCTTCGCGACAAACACTCCTCCTACCGTACGTGGCCCGGTATTCAGGACTTTCAAGGCTCAGCTGTAGAAGCGACGGTGTAAACACAGCTTCAATTACTAGTTGAAAGCTACGAGTCAAAGGAACGGAACTTCAAAGAAGTCACGTGACTTGCGAGGAGCAGTATACTAACGGGGTTCTAATTGCCTAAATCTCTGTGGCTGGCTGACTATGTACGCCAAAAATGACCATATATGGGTGTTACGCTACAGGAATGTACAGTATGGTATATGCAAGCGAGTGACCAATCACGACAAATTATTCTTTTTTTTTGTCGCACGCGGCAACGAGGGACAATGGCCGGGCAGCCAATCACTACGCGCAGTTTGACATGAGAGAACATCTACAGAAACGTTGTTTCAAGTAGCGCTGCCTGAAAATCTACGAGCATCCAATCTTGCTGGCGTAGTATGCGCAAACTTGAAGAGTAGTGCGAGAGCTACGTACGGAACTTCCTTGCTAACGCGCGTCGCCAACTACCGCTACCGTACACTGTACAGTAGCTAGTGTACGGAAATTGATACAATGTGTATTTATAGACAGTTTAGACGGCTTCCATTCTGTCTACGGTCGGTGGAAGGAGCCGTCGGCAGCCGCGGTGTTCGGATACACTTGGCATACGTACACGAGACTGGTTGGGAGAAAGAAAAATTTGCTCCACTTCGGACAGAAGCTACTCCCAATGAGTATTGCTTTGTAGCTTTCATTTGAAGCGACGCTCGACAGAGGTTCACGCATTACTAGTTTGTAATGGCTTTCTCGGTATGCAGGCGGATAACTGTAATGTTCTGAAACATGTGCCGCTTTGACGCTCACATTCGGACATTTGTGGTACAATGACATGTAGTACGCTAGCCTCGTACCAGACCCTCTCGCGCCGTCGTGCCCGGTTCCCGTCAAGCACGACAACGCCGGAGAGGGTCTGGGATCATACCGCCTACCGTGTATGCTATTAATTAAATAATCAAACTAGCTCGTATGTCACCAAGCCTCAGGCTACTAATACGATTAGTCTAATAGTTATTCTCATGTGTCACACGGAATGTCTTGCAACAGACTTGACCTTCCATTCGTACTCTACTTGTTTCCTTTCAGTGTTGGTATCCTGTCTCTACGCAAGCTCTACGTATTTGTCAACCTCTTTGGGAAAGAGGACTTCCTCTCCAAGAGACTCTAGAGCGGAAGTCAACACCGTGTCTGACAGTACGCTCTGCCAGGCTCCAAATGTTCCCGAATCGTACTCGAGCTTCCCGATTTGTATTGTTCTCGTAGCCTAGCACAGTAATAGAGCGGCGCCTAGTGCATCCCTAGTCCAAGCTACCTAGACTGCTGATCAACTCACATTGGACCTCTCAGCTTCGGATAACGTAAATCGAATTCAGGATCGAGCTCCCTCTGTGAATGAATCTCTTTCCATGCGGCAAGGTGGGTCTCTTCTCATGCAGCTGTAAACACGATGATTGATATCAACATGACGTCCTAGACTAAAATTTTGACGACATAAAAATTTTGGAAACTCGTCAAATGACGACAGCTAGTTCAACCGATTTTTCGAGCCCTGAATGAGGTTTATTCCACAAGTCCGGAGTGGCTATTATATTGAATAGTGACCAGTGTTCTAGCCAGGAGTTTCTGCCAACCGTCAATATGACGTCATCAAATATAATGACGTCAAAACAATGATGTCATCAAATGTTTGATGTTGACATATTTGGTGATAACATCATACTTTTACTTTATCTTTTCCCAAGTTGTACTACCTAGAGTCTGATGCACGTATATTAGTTGCTGCATGATTTGTAGACTATTCAATATAATTGCGACTCAGAACTTGTCGAATAAACCTAACCTTGTTGAACATGACAGACAGAGAAATAATACACTAGATTATTAGAATGACAAGTTGACTTAATTAACTTAAAACTGGGATTGTGAGCTGAGCTTTAATTAAAGAGTAAGTTGTGCACATGCGTTGGCTACTGTGCCCGTCAAACATAAAAAATTAATATTATTTAGTAAATAGTATAGGAATACTAGGGCATACCTACGCCTTCTGACCATTCATCCTTTTTGACCATAGCTAAGACGCTACATCTCTAGTAGTCTGGCGTAATCATATGTAAAATCCATACAAAAACCTCTGAGAATTTGTAGCTGCAAGTGTGCTGTGTAAGAAAGAATCACTATGTTTTATAGCGGATACATCCAGTTGAGTGGCTATGCTGTAAAGAAACCTGTAGGTACAAAACATGGGATACAAGATAAACGGTAATTAGTAGGACACCTGCTGCAACCACAAGCTCATTACTAATTTGTAGTAGCATATCCTGTGTGAAATCCTGTGTGAAACACTAACAAAGAGACCACGCCCGAAGATTTTAGATGTCATGAGATTGTTCTGTAGTAATCAGGGGCGTAGGAAGTAAATGAAAACCGGTCCGGCCTAGCGCGCGCTAGTGGGCTGGACAATGTAGCGCACGCTAGTAGATGGGCGGGACAACTTTAATTAACGAGAACTATAATGACAGCCATGTCTAATTCTAAAACTGATACTTATTGCTGCTCATAACCTTAATCGAACTTTCCAAAAATGCGAAGTCTGTGCTCACTACCAGCCACAAACTCATTTAAGCACGAACTGATCGACAAAGTGTCTGTTTTAGACAGACAACTACTTCGACAACTTGCTAGACTCCTAATCTCACAGGTCTGCTCCTGATAGATGCGGCGGCTCTGAGATGAACGGGTCTTTTTAGCGGCCTCGGACCTCCGTGCATTACCTGCACACATCTTAGCCTCGCATCGGCTGGGTCTCCGAGCCTGTACAGTACCTTCAACTGACGTCTGGAGAACGCAAGGCCGACGCACAAAGTACTGCATGAGCAGAAATATATTACTTATTTAATCGGCTATACCCTTAAAACGGAAGTTGATGCCATTGAGCGTCTGGCGAAAGTGCATATTTCAAAAACCGGTCCGGCCATGGCCGGACCGGTCGGACTGGACGCTACGCCACTGGTAATGTTGGGACCATTAAGACCAAGAGGTAAAATAGTCCACAATGGATCTTGTAGTAAGACATCCCACACTACGTGTGGTAAACCTGCCCAATTTTGTTCCCAACCGTCACTAATTGCTGTTTTCCTCTCCCCAAACGTCTCTTCTTTGTCGCAACTGTTAAAATGACGGTACTCGTGATACTGGCGAGAACACTGTAGTCTACCAATCATGCAGTAACTACATGATTATACATGCATAAGACTCTACGTAGTACAACTAGGGAAAGGTAAAGTAAAAATATAATATTATCACCAAATATGTCAACATTAAACATTTGATGACGTCTTTATAACTGATGACGTCATTATAACTGATGACGTCATATTGACGGTTGGCAAAGTATCCTGGCTAGCACACTGTGCACAATACATTTCAAAATACCCAACTAAAAATTCTGTTTCTCTTTGACTTTGTCTTGCATCAGCACAACACTAATGACACAAGCAAATCGAGTTGCCGTGGGCGTTGCCTACATGGAATCAAATCATTTTATGCAGAGGATTACTCTGCGTTTAGGGTTTAGCACTTTTGTCCTTCTTCATTCAGCTTCTGAATATAACAAACAATGCAAACCCACCTGAGATTACACTGGCCTTGGCAGATCTCATTATTATCGACAGATGTTCCTGACAATTAGTAGTCTTTGGTAACATGCAGTTCTAACATTGTTACAGTACAACTTCATTTTGCTATAAAGCGCAATATCTGTTCCAGTGAGTTTTTTACTGCCTTCTCTAAATCAAATTTCCAATCTTTCAAGAATTGATTCACGTGATCTTAGACACAACCCTTACTAATTGCATTTGTTCAAGCAGTATTCACTGTACTGTACCCCTAGCTGTTACTCTATCAAACTTCCATGGCCATGCAGGCTTCAACGAAACAATAAAATCTTTGATAAATATATTACCTATGTAATTGTTTATACCCAGACCAAAACTTGGTGCCAATAGTTCATCAACCAAGCAGAAAATCATTATAAGAATTAGAAATGTTTGTGTTGTGCATCATGATTAACTTAAGATATTTACAAATGGCAAATTAATCGAGTGGGAAATCATTACCAGCAATCCTCTACGCCCAGACCATGAAATTCACTACACATGTACAGTCAATGCATACATTAGCATAGCAATGTCCAACCTCTCAACTGAAGACACTGTAGCAGTTACCAACATTTTCCTAAAACAAAATTAAAGCCCAATGAGAAGATTTAGAAGTTAGATACATGTATATCAGAACATTGCATTTGCCGGAAACTTTCCCAATACATCCATGCAATTTCCTTGTTCAGGTTTGTGGTTTTACAGACTCACCCCACTTAAAGTTGCAGTTGTATCTCTGAGAAGGTTTCCATATAAGACGTATATTACAGTAACACGCAAGACTAGAATTGATAGCTGAAGCAGCAAGCATTGTGCGTATTTCACGTACACTGATAGATCTAGGTGAGACTCGACTTAGATAGTGTCAAACACGTCCTAGAATGTTCTATACCTAACTACAGTAGGATGTGAGTTGACGTACATGACATGAAACCCTAGGTGAGTTATCTAGAGTTCAGGATGATGTCGTCAACCGCAATTACTCTGATTTTATCAGTCATAATTACAGTTGCTGTTGCCAACATGCTCTAAAGGTGAACTCCCATGTAAAATCATGCAATAAGTGTACTTGTTGAACTATGTCTGGCCGTTAATTAAATAGGATCGTAAATTTAGAGACATGTCACACAATTTCTGTTCTGCCACTGGATGCTATATGTCTTACATGTGTATAATGGCAGGTGTCAGTGGCACTGTAGTGCATAGCTTTATAGAGATGCAACGAAAGTGAAACTTGAGATTACATATAACTCTAGGCCTTGCCTCAAACAGTAGATTCCGTGGGTTCAAGCCTTACTGCGTTAATCGGCCACTCCTGAGGTTGCGTTTTGTCACGTTTGGTCACCTGCCTACCCTCCCAGTAACCGTTACCGTTTCCCCGAGATGGAGCCTTGCTTTCTATTTCAAATTATAGCCTAAACGAATTCGAATGAGCTTACTTTAATTTGAATTCAGCCGTCCGCGTGCACGTTGTCGCATTCGCCAGATATCGCCGGTTGTGTTGACGCCACGTCACACCTCTTACATCTGCTCAGAGCGTGCCACGCCGCAGATGGGAGGAAAGGGTCTGGCTACGCGAGAATAAGTCACGTGGACACGCCACACGCAGTTATCCTTGAAGTGCACTTCAAGGATAACTTTATATAAGTTTTTTCAAGGGAAAAAACTGTGCGGGCCCGTGTCGAATCCGCCACCGGATTTATTGCTCATCCCGACGTCCAACGGTCTCTAACCAGAGGTTGATCCGAGGCTTCTTGCGTGGGTTACGTTCGGGACAACCCTGGATTTCGACATAGGGACCGCATCGGGATGAAAGCGAAAGCACGCTTACGCGTCGGGATTACACCGGAGTTACGTCGAAATACTTTGACCGCGGGATTGACTCGGGATCGATATAGGGGCAATACAATATATTTATGTTTAGATCGCGTAACTAATAAAAATATAGTCACCATCATAAGTGCTGTACACTGTACTGTTTAGAACCTGTATCGTTCCAACACGCTATAATTCTTGCACACTTGTCTAATTAGACAGTCTAGTAGACCACGCCTACGTCCTCTAAAGAGGCACGTGTGTCTAGGCTTTTTCCAATGTCTCTTGATGTCTTGCAAACTCGGTGAGCTGATTGATACCTAAACAGAACATACAAATACAATACACAAATACCATTTATAACAATTACAGTTGTACACATGCATGCACATAGTATAATAGCGTGGGCACGTGCACACCCACATCCAACACACACACACACACACACACACACACACACACACACACACACACACACACACACACACGCACGCATGCATGTACGCATGCACACACACACACACACACACACACACACACACACACACACACACACACACGAGTAGTAGGATAGACTACCGGTTCTGGCACACTTCCGGTCTGGACTCCTCGCTGCGCTTGCAGCCCATCCCGTAACTGTGCCAGAATGTGGTACTCTACCCTAGTACCTACTACACGCCAATCCTAACACATCCTCTTATGCTGGCCCACCAACTCTCTCCCGTTCATGAGTCTAAAGCGTGGATTACATATCGTCTACCTCATGTTGTTACACCCTATTAGACAATTGTAATCTATAGGATATACATGATGGCAGCATCAATCAAACGATTCAATCATCTTCTTGCTAAGGGGTTGACTACTTCTGAGTTGTATGATGAGAGTATTGCTGTCATTAAGTCATCTATGGTGCAACAATCTGATGGTGAAGTAGATTTATCAAACCACAACTGCAGTTGCATCACCTCACCAAGAGCTACTACGATGTAGTATGTGTTAGGATTGGCCTATAGTATGTAGTAGGGTAGACTACCACATTCTGGCACACTTACAGGATGGGCTGCGAGCGCAGCAAGCCATCCAGACTGGAAGTGTGCCAGAACCTGTAGTCTACCGTACTACTCACATGCACACACACACACACACTCACATGCACACACACACACACACACACACACACACACACACACAACACACACACACACACACACACACACACACACACACAACACACACACACACACAACACACACACACACACACACACACAACAAACACACACACACACACACACACACACACACACACACACACAACACACACACACACACAACACACACACACACACACACACACACACACACACACACACACACACACACACACACACACATGCACACACACACACACACACACACGCACCTGCACACACTCACATACCTGTTATGCCTACAAGGTATAGTTGTTGATGTACTTTCAGTATCTGTTCTTAACTATGCTTCAATGTTACATAGAGAATGTCCTTGTTCACCTTTGTTAAATACAACAGCCAAAGATTAATTAGTTTAACAATAAAGTTCAGTTAGCTGTCGTACTTTATAGAACTGCTCTTTTCAAGGATGTAGATGATGCCATAGCTGTTTGCTTGTAGTTGGCTGTCTGTCTTGTGCTTTAGCTTGTATATTACTTTTTAATTTTGTTGTTGTGAATTTGTTAGTAGAAATTGCAAGTTAGTTGATTTTACATATCAAACAAAACTAGCTACAGTAGGCCCACCACATGCATAGTAGCAATACAAAGATGATTAACAAAATTAAAAAGTGGTAGTATTTGCTATTAGCACATTTGAAATCTAAACACCTAAAAATTAACACGAGAAAAGGAATGAGAAGAAATGAAGAGATGAAGAACAGATAGTCATATACTACATATTTGCAACAGTTCAGTCGTAATTAAATAACTTTTAAGTTATTTGAAACCGATGACTCTGATCATGGCATTTGTCAGTTAGTGCCTTTACTATTCTAATCCATTCAGCTTTCTCGTTGCTTGATGGATATTTAGCAAAACAATGACCTACAAAAGAGCTTAGACATCATCAATCGCAATTGTCACAATTATACACGTACTTCTTATAGTTCTCAAAATGTCTGGTTGAATTCGGTTTTTTGTCGCATTACCATAGCAGGTTCTGTCAGCTTGTTCCCTCTTTGTCGGCAGACAGTCTAACAAATTGCGAGCAAGAGCCTGGGAATTCTTTGCACTATGTTCTGTCTCTATAATGCTGATTTTTGGCACTTTGATTTCAAATATTCGGTCCCCGACAAACACTAAAAGTAAACGTATATCTATTTTCACAGCTGATTATAGTTAAACTGTAGATGTTTTCATCACACCTTCACTGCCAACAACGTCTTGTACTCCTTTGTTCTGGAACAATACATATATGTATGTATGTATATTATACATGTTCAGTGGTGCCATACTTGATCACTTCCTTTCCTTTCTACTACCATCCCCAGAAACTCCTTTATATCTTTCAGTTCTTTCATTATTGCTTGGAAACATGTCTAATTGGAAATATATTCAACGTTCCAACCATATTTAGTGCAACTGTCAGTTTGCACCGTGCACAATCAGCAAACTGTGGGAAAGCATGTAAACCTTTATTCATTTCTGGCTAACATATGTAGTGGCCATTATTACATAAAGCACTTGGAAGTACTTGCTCATTCATTAGCATGCAGGGCAAGACACAAAAGCAAAAAGATTCCATGCAACCTGATGTTGTGGTACTGTCTGTTCAGCCTATCAACGGACAATTAGTAATTCGTCTTACAAACAATTTGAGGACAGTATGTAACAAAGCGCCTGGTTGTAAGAATGCTGACAGTATGCTGTATCATTTGTCAACCATAACACCACAAGTATGAAACTACAACATATGTATCAATCTTCAAATGCCCATCAATACCTTTCAACAAGAATGATCCATTTCATAGGCATGCCCACACACCACACACACACACACACACACACACACACACACACACACACACACACACACACACACACCACACACACACACACCACACACACACACACACACACACACACACACACACACACACACACACACAAGAAACCCACACTCATCAATAAAAACTTCTTGTGCAATACACATAGTTCAAACATATTTCACTAATAGACAAAATGACAATCAATGTAACTCTGAGTACTAAAACAGTAGTTTAGCAATGTACATTTAGCATGTAGACAGTTAGTCAACTAGTTGTTACACGCAGACAAAGGAAAATCAAGCAAACATTTAAGCTACTCACCTGCCGTGAGAAACTCTGAGAATCTTGCGTCATCGTCTAATGAAAAACAAAAGTGTCAGCAATTATGTCTAGTCAACCAGCCAACTAGTTGTTACAGACAAAGAAGTGTCAAGCAAACATGTCTACTCACCTGTTCTAAGGAAACCTGCTGTAAAGAAGCTCGAAAACCTTCCATCTAACAAAAAACAATAGTTTCAGCAATAGTCAGCCAGCCAAATAGGGGTTACATGCAGACAAAGAAAAGTCAATCAAACATGTAACATACTCACCTGTTGTAGAGAAGCCTGCTGTAAAGAAGCTCGAGAACCCTCCGCTTAACGAAAACAATACGTTCAGCAATAGTCAGCCAGCCAACTAGTAGAGGTTACATGCAGACAAAAAAGAATAACAAACATGTAAGCTATACTCACCTGTTGTAGAGAAGCTTGCGGCAAGGAAGCTCGAGATTTTTCCATCTAACAAAAAGCACATGTAGTACACAAACAAAACAATCAATGACCAAATAAACCCTTGGTCTTCCAAAATCTTTCAATGATGAAAACTTCTACAAATGCATTCAGCTATACTCTTCAAATAGTAGACAACATAACATATCAGACACCTCCTGAAGCCAAATACTGAACGCTTCAACTACTGGCTCTATTCCGTATCTGAAAAACCATTAATTCTAAATAGAATTTAAAGATACGTACAGAAACACATTAGACCATGTCATTGTCCAGTTCATCTTCAGTTGAGCTACCCTATAAAATTGGAATAAGCAGTTGCAACACAACTAGTTGAGAAATGTACAACCTACCAAGACAATGTCTCTTTCCATAGCCTTGGCACTGGCCACAGAAGACATTTTCTTTTTGCTTGCAATTTTCTTGGCTTCAACATTGACAGCTTCTTCCTTCAACACAAACAACAAACACAAAAATAATTTCCTTTCTTTAATTAATTTAATTTGTAAATTACTTGTAAATTATTAATTATTTTTATTATAATTAATTATTTGTAAATGTACAGTACCAAATAATCCAATGAAAGTCGTCTCTTCACTGCTTTAATTGGATTGTCTTGTCTTGCCATTTTTCTGTACCAAAGGACACTGAGAGATGACAAGAATGAAACAGAAAACAAGAAACAAAAAGAGTACTTAATTAAAACACAACAAACACAGTGGACAGTATATGCCACACTGAGACAGTATATGACACACTGAGACAGTCTATGACACACTGAGACAGTCTATGACACACTGAGACAGTCTATGACACACTGAGACTATGTACAGATCGAACTACTGAACCAACTGACTGACCGCAACCATACCACAACATACAATAAACTTTGTCTTTGCCCAGGCCCTCAATCCACAGCGGCTTCCGTCGCCCTGAAAAAGCACTGAAACTGATACAGTGTGCACATACATGCAGTAGACTATCTAGGACGCGCACCATATATTACAGTAATTTACAGAACTGAACACAGTATTGCAGGAACACCCACAAAAACAGAAAATGTAGTATTACTTGGTCTCCAGCTCAATCACCATGGCAAGATAAAATTGTTTGTCCGGGCTCCAGTAGGCCATAACCTCGTCTCCAACTTGTAGGAGATCAAATCTTGCTTCTTCATCATCCTGATGTCTCATCCGCCATTCCTTCGCCTTGGATACCCTTCTCTTCTCACCGTCTTCTACAAACGCGACCTTTACAGCTTTCACAACCTCCGTTGCTATATCTAGAAATAAAATAATTAGCAAGCGCTAGTAGCCAGTAGAAAGAGAATGGTTTCATCGCATTTATTAGGAGCTTCCAAGGCTGAAAGTGTCAAATCATTCAACACATTAGCTATCAGTTCCTAGCCAGTAACTTGCAAGAGCAGAACGAGAACAGCGATCAGCGATAACATCCGGGAGTGCGGTCGAAGGTGTGACAGAACGGTCTAATCATTTACATGATCAACAGTGTGAGAACCTCCCTTGCCAGAAAGGAAAATACTATAATTCTGGTGTCTAGAATGAATCGAATCGTTGGATGTTCTAACTAACGAGCATGTTAGCACGAAACCCTTGGGTCAAGTCACCGACTTCACAAATCTTCACACAAAATAGACTATACATGAGACCTAGAGCAATTAAAACCAAAATCAAAAGTTACTGCAAAGTAAGAATTGCTGTCATCAAATAATCGCACGATCGATCATGGCTAGGCCATGGTACTCTGCACTATCAGCTGCATGCTGAGCCTACTTTGACACCTGAATCTAGGCAGTGTTTTTCAGTAGAGAAGACTTTGATAGCGATCGAAGATAATTAGCGTATCGTAATGTACTGTCAGACAATTATAATGTGAAGGCATGCTCTATAGGTTTGCAGTAGCGTGAGACCCTCTAGCTAACAAATAATACCTTTTCCCGCCAAGTTATGAAATTCATTCACCGACTTCAATCTTCACGAAATATGACTAGCATGCTAAAACAAAGAAAATCACAACATAGAAGTATTTCGTCAAATATACCTATTCGTTAAATGAGACTAGCAGAGTCACGGAAGATTTTGACCCGCGCTGATAACCCGCGCTGATAACCCACTAATAGCCAGCTGATAATTGAAATATCGTAATAAGATCTTACCACTACTAAATGCCGATGCACGTGCTAGTTCTGCAGCCATCATTCGAATATAGACCACTCAGCGAAAACGAGCAACAGCAAGCGTCCAAAAGTCAACTGTGAATGAAAATGCACAGTCTCGCGGCGGCAACCAATCCTCTTTATGTATTTGCTACATTCTAACACTTCAGCGGAGCATGCGTAACTTTATTGAATAGAGTAGCATGGCAGAGAAAACACCTGAAAGTCAGTTGAATGAAGAAACATCAGGCAAAACTAGGCGATATCCCAGAGGTGCCCGCCCACTCTATTATCGGGAATATCTGTGCAATCCGGACAGCATGCCAAAGCGTCTGCGGTCGACACTAGAGAAACTGTCAGCTGATTACACCAGAACGCAGGCTGCTTCGATATTGTCGTCAGTACAGAGGAGTCAACGCC
The DNA here is from genome assembly GCF_963422355.1 of Corticium candelabrum. Taxonomy (NCBI): domain Eukaryota; kingdom Metazoa; phylum Porifera; class Homoscleromorpha; order Homosclerophorida; family Plakinidae; genus Corticium; species Corticium candelabrum. The sequence goes on from NC_085106.1 coordinate 4,452,945, forward strand.
TTGAGGCACATTCACGTGAGCTAGAAATTCTCGCGCGTGCATGAACACCCCACACAAACACCGTCAATACATGCAATGATTAAATTAGTATTAATTTAATTAATCTTAATTGTTCATAAACAACACCAATCACAAGAGAATGTTTCTAGCAGTAAAGTATTATTAGACAGATTTGACATGCATCACGCGGACAGTAAAATACTCTATTGTCTTGTCTTGGGTCACAGATGTTCTTGACACAAGTCGACAAGATAATAATTTAGAAGAGTGTGAGATCCCCAATGAAACCTTTTCAATGAATGGTAGGTAATGACTAGACATGATGCATGTCATGTACATGTAGATCTGTGTGTCTTTGACACAGCTGATAAAGATGGAGATGATAGTAGTGGATTTAGGCATGGTAACTGCAATGATGATGATCAGAATGATGATGATGATGACGACAATGATGATGATGACGACGACGACAATGACGACGACGATGACGATGACGACGACGACGACGACGACGACGACGACGACGACGACGACGACGACAATGATGAGGATGACGATGTTGTCCGGTTTAAGAATACTGGTGACAATACTGAAAACAATCATGACAATGATAAGAATACTAACATGATTGCAAACGCTTTTGAAGACGTCATCTTTCCAGGGTCTTCAATGACAGTTGGATCCAGTGCTGTTTTAATCATGTTGTTTGTACTGAAGCACAAGTTAACTATGACAGCAGCTGCTGATCTAGTAAACTTGCTAGTGGCTCACTTGCCTAAGAAACACAAAGCATTTACATCGCTATACAGGTTTTAAAAAATACAATGTGAAACAACTAAATACATGCCGAACAACTTACCGTCATTTGTAGAATAAAGAAGTTCGTAAGGTCAACGTCAAAGACGCCAGAGACAAGTGCAGTAAAGTTCTGTTCCTGTTGCAAACAAGTGTTAGTAGAAGGACACAACTGCCCTAATGTTTCCTGAGTGCCATTACGTCAGAAATCCACGAGTTCATCACTCTAAAAATCTCAGATACACTTAATCAGTTCTTTTCAGGTTTGGGCCTTTGTTGTTGTTGTTGTTCATTTGTCTGAAAGCAGACTTTTGGTGTAGACAAGTACTTTTGCAAAGAAATTATAAGATCATTCAACAAACGAGGCAGCAATCCATCTGAGATGACTGATATTACTTCAAGTGCTCAGTATCGCAACCTCACAGAGATAGATCCATACTTTCAGTCATCATGGAACATATCATTTACTCTGAACACTGATGGTGCTACTGTGTACAAGTCCTCCACACAAAATCTTACTATCAACGAGTTGCCACCACATTTAAGGTATCTGTTAGATTTTGCACTGTCGATTTCAACTTGCCATATACCAAAGTACGCAATTCCAGATTTTCTATCAAATACACAATTGTCTGTGGGCTGTGGTTTCAGCCATACAAACCACCAATGCACCTATTTCTGAAACCAATAATGGAAGAGCTAGTACACCTAGAAGAAACAGGTAAGAAGTTGTACCTGATTATGACATATGAGTCAATGGGCTTATGGTTACATACAGGTATTCTTTTTGACACACCATATAGGCCTAAGATCTGTAAAGCAAGACTGCTTTTGGTGACACTCGACCTGCCAGCAAAGGCCATTGTCATGAATACGAAGTACTACAATGGAGAAAAATCTTGCCAGTTTTGTCTGCAAAGTGGAACCACACTACCAGACAATCCATTGCACCAATTTTGGCCACATGAGAAAAATGTTGTTCTAAGAGACAATGCCAGCTTGCAACAACATAGCAAGGAGACTCTCGAGACAGGAACAACAGTATGTGAAACAACTTACAATTCACTGTTTGACAACTCACAGTACCTACCTAAACACTTACCTAATATCTAAATCTATGGAGTGAAGGGTGTTAGCCCATTAGCTAGAGTGAAATCACTAGATCTGGTCAAGTCTTGTGCCATCGACGGGATGCACTGTGTGCTCCTTGGAGTTACAAAAAACTTTTTGAAATTTGGTTATCAAAAGACACAAGACTGCTGCTGATTAAGGTTCAAGTCAATTTCTCTATTTATAATAATTATTATCATGTTTGTCATTTATATTCTCTAGATACCTTTAGTCAATAAAAGATTTCTATCAATTACAGACATACCTAAACACATTACTAGAGTGCCCCGTTCAGTCACGGAATGGTCCAACTGGAAGGGTGAGTACAAATACCTAGATCAACTTGACAACTAACCTGAGTTTTCACAAATCTAGCAAATGAGTTTCGATCATTTTTGATTCACTATGGCCTACCAGTTCTCAGAGGCACGTTGCCATTGGATAATTACATCCATTTTACGTTGCTTGTAGCAGCCATAAGACAACTCTCCCAAGCAAAAATCTGTGTATCAGATGTTGAAACAGCATACAAATATCTAGACATCTTCTGCTGTCACTTTGAAAATTTGTATGGTAAGAAACTTTATTACACTTGTTCACACACCCACGCACGCACGCATGCCCACGTGCACACAGACAGACACACAAACAGACAGACAGACAGACAGACAGACAGACAGACACACACACACACACACAAACACACACACACACACACACACACACACACACACACACACACACACACACAAACACACACACACACACACACACACACACACACACACACACACACACACACAAATGTAAGTACGGAGTACTCTTGCAAATCAACCCTGATCTCTAACCCTAACCCATAACCCCTAACTCTCAAATTACCCGGTAAAGCTAGAAATCCGCGGTTTGTCCATATCTACACTTTGCACATGACAAATATATGTAACATATAGTACAGCCACTACATGCACATACAAAGACAAAAATATAGCCATATAGACAAACAGGATGACAAACAGGCAAAATTACTGTACGAAATAGACTAATTATACATGTACAATATTCATTCAGTTAGACTTAATATTAAAAATCTCAATTAGCAGTTTTAGTAGAATTTATCTGTAATACCAAAAAGAATTTTCTAATGAATTAGCCACGTTTGCACATAAATGTACTATAAGTTCTGTCTTAGACAAAATACAGCTGCAGCTGCTACCACCATAGAACCCTTAGGTAAACCAGAGCACCAAGAATTGACAAGAGCAACACTAAACCAATTGGACAGCCTGATGAGAAAAAGAAATCAATATCATTCAACCACCCAATCAACAGAAACAGCTAGTTACAGACAACTGAAGATCAATGGAACAGTATTTACAGCAAGAAGTTATCTACGTAGCTAGCGAGTCTCTAGCACTGTGGAAGTTCGAAAGAATCACTTTAAATATGGAACAATCAACCAATTCATTCTTCATCAAGAAATCTTTTATGCCATTATAGACAGTTCAAAAAACTAAAGTACCCTGACTACAGAGCAAGTTTCTGTGATTCAACATTAGACGAACTGGTAGGAAATCAAGTGTTTCCAGTTGCTCTAAACAAAAAAAATTTGGTGGTACCTGCTATCAACATAGAACAAAAAGTGATTCTAATAGAAATGGAAGGATCAACCATAAAATATATATCTCTCTTGGATGATGTCCTTGAACACGACTGAAGGGTATTTAGCTGTTGTTATCATACGTATGTACATGTACTATATGCTGCATTTGTAACAATCTAACACAACTGTTGGCGTAAATAATTACTTGTGAAACTATATCATTATGTACAGTGTATATATTGCATGCAAAGTGTATGCATGGACAATCCATGAATTGCTCGACACAATCTATTGATCTCCTGTACAAACCATAGATAGCATACACAAAACCTGCATCCCTAACCCTAAAGCAAATTCTCAAATTACCCGAATACACTAGATATGCACAATTTGTCCATGTTCATATCCACGCTTTGCTCATGACACATAGACATGCATTTTGTACATACTTTGATCACTGTCCAAGTCAAAATTGGTCCTCAATACAATACTATCTATCAACTATTAACTAACTACACCTAGGGGGCATTCGATTGGGCTCCTCCAGCCTCTTCCAAAAAAGTCTGTAAAAAGTTCGAAAGAAGTTGAAACAGCTACAGCTGCAACCAATAAATAGCCACGCTCTTCCAAACTGGAAGATTTGCAAGCTCATGTGCACGTTACAATGTCGCTACAGCAACAAAGCAGTGTGTTTGGTGACTTGCTTGTCGCAAAAAAAAAAGCAAGTGGTTAAAGATCTCCTTGTCCCTCGCGCCATTAGCGTGGACTAATGCAACCCTTGAAGTATGTGTCACACACCCTTCTTCCAGCGGCGGCAGAGCTGCTAGAGGTTGGAAGAGGGAAGAGGTTACATACGCGCGTGCGCGCACGCGTGTGTGTGTGTATGTATCCACATATAAGACATGCATGCATGCATACACACACAGACAAACACAAATAAATTAAAGTACAAGTTAGCAAGCAGGCAGTTGAACAGACAAGCAAACAAACAAACAGACACAAAAAAATACAACAAGTGAACAGACTGAACTGACAGATAAGCAAATTGACCAATCAATATGTAAATCATGCAGTTACACATCAGAGTATAAATCTCAATTAGCCGTTTAAGTACAATTTATCTGTATAGCATAATACAAAAATTTCAAAAATACGGTGAAAAGTTTTTACATCAACAAGCTATCAACACAGCAAAAGAGGTTTCTCACTGTAGAAGTTTGAAAAAATGAATTTCCATATGGAAATATAGATAAATTCGTTGTTCACCAAGTTCACCAATTCTATATGCCATTATAGACACTCTTCATAAACTAAAGCACCCTGCATGTCTAACAAGTTTCTGTGATGCAACACTTGATGAACTAGTAGAAAACCAAATATTCCAGTTGTAGTAAAACACAAGAATGTGGTGGTACCTGCCATATACAAACATCATTGAAAAACTGATTCTTATAGAAATGGCAGGATCGACATTGAAATACATTTCCCTACAGACAATGTTATTAAACACAACTAATTATAAGTTATCCCATATCTACACACTGTGCTGGACTAACCAACACAACTGTCAGTTTGCAACAACTAAGTATACAAATTTTAGCTAACCACAAATTAAATTAAGAATTAGCACTCCTACATATGTAAACCTAGCAAAACAGTCACTGTGGAAAGCGCCAATTAGCACTAATTAGAAGACAAAAAACGTGAAAATCTCAGAGCCTTGGCCATGCAAAGTTGGGGTTGGAGTCTTACTTGAGCCCTGGCGGAATAATCAAGCTTTTAGTGCTGTACTTTCATAGCAGTCCAGCTGTCACGCTGTATTTTAACCCTATGCAATGCAGCAAGCATGCATGCATGCATCCTGTCACGCCAAATCCTGCCCGAATCAAACTTGGTCACCCAGACCATTTTTCCTGTGATTAGAACACCCGGACCATTATCACTATCGCATTAACGGTAAACCTCTATGAGCCCTAGAACAGCAGTTCACAATATCACATACCTATTGTAGCTAACGAAAGATCTCGTACGTCGTCTTCTTCAAAAAACTAGAAGACTATAGTTCTGCATGTAGGACAAATTTGATCGCCTGTACAAGTACACGCGTACGCTCAACTACCATATTCATCAACAAATAGATTCACTGGAGATACGATTCACTTACCATCCATAGAAACATAGCAACATCTACGATCTTCGTCAGTGAACCTAACGTGAGCATCCAGTTGGACTTATCCGGGAGCATTAGCAAATGAACCTCGGGGTTCTGTCTAGAGGCGCAGCGGAAATCGCGGACTATGCTCGGGACTGCGTCGACTCACTTACCATCCGGCGAAATCCCGACAGGTCTCACTGCCATCCCGACGGCTTCGCTGCTATCCAGACCCGGTACTGGCGCGACTCTGAGGGATTTTTTCTCTTGGGGCGCGCCTAATGGCGCTCTGACCGTACTTTGTTCTTCGGGAGGATTTCGCCGAGACTTTGGAGGCAAAAACAACGCATTAAGACGTTTCCTAGATGTGCTTTGCTTAGGACGCATCATTTGACGACGATGCAACGGAGAACGAGTGAGATCTTCCGTCTAGGAAGACAGCGATGACGCGCTACGCAGTAAGTATATCATTTGGATATCTAAACGTTTCGTTTTTCGCGATATCTTTTCAGCAAGAGTTTTAGTAAACTGTTTTGCAAGTTTTGCCGTTGGCTGTTGGGGAGAATTTGAGTTATGCCCATAGTAACGGCATGTTCTCTGTTGCTATGGCTAGGTACCCGTATGTTTTGGTTACAGAAAGCAGTCTAGAACAATCATTCAAGCTGTTTTCTAATATTCTATATGTTTATTAGGATTCCAGACGACGAAGCGGCACACCAGAAAGCAAATCTTCTCAATGATGAAGACCACGTTGACTCAACTAGCGTAGCGTAGACTGGAAGACATGAACGTATCGAAATAGCTACGAGAATTCTATCATTTGAAAGCGCAATTAATAGGCTTTTCAACTGTGTATGTATTGTAATTTTCGCGTATATAAAATGTGGCTACAGTTGCGAACGTGTTACTAGAAGTAGGGTATACCAGTGGCGTCGGAAGCAATTAAAAGGTGGTGCGGCCTAACGCGCGTTAGAAGGCGTAATCATTTAGCGTGCGCTACCATACAAAGGTGTGGTCCTAGTTGTACACGTATGCATATTCAGAGCCTCTGGTCGCACCGACTCGCAGCTCCTAGGGCCCTGCAGCCCTACTTATCACGTATCCAGTTTACCCATTCTCGTTGTCACAGCTTAGCCACGCCTTTCACACAGCCAATCAGAGTCTCTGAAAGGCCACGTGGCGGTGATCACGTGCATATAACGGACGCGCCTGTGCGCTGTACAGTAAGCAATCTAGCGCACGTTCGCTCGCATTCATGCTGTCTCGTAAGAATGCTAGAAATATATTACTTATTTAATCGGCACAACTAACAACGGAAGTTACCGGCAATGAGCTGCTGGCGGAAAGCCACTTTTTGAAAAGTGGGGCGGCCATGGCCGCCCCAGCCGCTACGCTTCCGACGCCACTGTATACTAAGCGGCAGTCCTAATTCGGAACAGTTTTGGCCACGCCTTACTTCACGATCGTGTTTCTTTTTACCGAAGTGCTTGATTGGCTTGTACCCTAGATAATCTTGTAGAGTAACTGTTGACACTTCGATGGAGCGACGCTCGTTTCGGTCGACCACGTTTCAACACCGCGATTGCGCAGAATGTGGGCGGTTCGTGAGAAACCATTAGCTCTCCCAGGGATCCTAATTCGGAACATTTATTTTCTCCCACATACAACTATCACATCGCGTTGCGATTTTTTCATGTGTTTATCTAGTCTGTACTGACGATGTAGAATAATTTTGGTAAATGTTTAGGCTCTGGCTACCATTTTCCCCTCATCTTGCCAAAGGTAAGCTAAAACGGCCTGTTTCTCTCTAGAAATCGTTTATTAGTGCAAAAACATGGTACAGACGGTTACATATATCTACTAGCATGGTGCTTGCACGTTTCATTTGGTGTGGATGGCAATATGGCGTACAGAGAGTGATTTCTCTCAATGCCTAATTGAAATTAATCACGTACGCGGTAGTTTTGAGGCACATACAACATTCTTACTGTCTGGATATTCTTGGTATGCACTCACAGACTTCCTTAGCACCAGTCATCTCCGTCCTGAAGTGAACATCTCATTCAACCGATGTGTACTAGTCTACCGACCCCCGACTCAATTACATGTAGCTATACAGGCATAAACAGCTATTTTTATTCCAATGAACCTTTGAAAAGCACACTGCTACGCATGTAGAGTAACGGAGTTGTATACACGTTTTCTTGTGTCTGATTCTGAACGTGTATGGGGAGCCTCGTACCCAGGCCCTCTTGCGCGCCCGGAGAAGAGGGCCTGGTACACGTTGTATTCGCATGCGCGCATAAATTAGAAGGAAATCGTGGTAATACATGCACGCATGCGGAACCGACGTAGTTTAGAATCTCGAGCCGATAATGTCGCGCGCAGTGAGACTCAATTTGGCTGAAGGCAGAGCTTCTGGTTTTGATATGGTGTTGCACTACGCTCTAGGCAAGCTTAAGCTGTGTAATGTAGAGCTGAAGGAGCAGCAGCGTGTTGTCGTAGAGCACATCTACAACGGAAACGACGTCTGCAGCTGGCTTCCTACAGGATACGGTAAATCGCTGTGTTATCAACATACACCGTATAGGGTTGACTGTAAGCTAGAGAAATGTGGTGAAGAAGATTGTGGATATGTCGCCATTGTCGCGATCGTGTCTCCTATAGTATTGCTGATGATAGAACAAGTCAAAGATTACGCGAACGCGGAGTTTCACTTGACCTTGGGTCTAGATTTAGGGCTTCATCACTACTGAACACGGAAGCTGTTTCACTATCGATTGCGCGCGACATTATCGGCTCGAGATTCTAAACAACGTCGGTTCCGCATGCGTGCATATATTACCACGATTTCCTTCTAATTTATGCGCGCATGCGACTACAACGTGTGTACCAGGCCCTCTTCTCCGGGCGCGCAAGAAGGCCTGGGTACGAGGCTAGTGCATGGGTAGCCTCGTACCCAGGCCCTCTTGCGCGCCCGGAGAAGAGGGCCTGGTACACACGTTGTAGTCGCATGCGCGCATAAATTAGAAGGAAATCGTGGTAATATATGCACGCATGCGAAACCAACGTTGTTTGGAATCTCGAGCCGATACTGTCGCGCGCAATCAGACCCAATTTGGCAAATGGTGGATGAAGGCAGAGCTTCTAATTTTGATATGGCGTTGCACTACGCTCTAGGCAAGCTTAAGCTGTGTAATGTAGAGCTGAAGGAACAGCAGCGTGTTGTCCTAAAGCACATCTACAATGGAAACGACGTGTTCGTCCGGCTTCCTACAGGATACGGTAAATCGCTGTGCTATCAACTTATACCGTTTATGGTTGACTTTAAGCTAAGGAAATGTGGTAAAGAAGATTGTGGATATGTCGTCATTGTCGTGTCTCCTCTAATATCGCTGATGATAGAACAAGTCCAACGATTGCGTGAACGCGGAGTTTCCTCTGCCATTCTTGGTGCAGATGTAGGTTCCACTCGCGTTCCAAGAGAACTGCTAGCAAAGGAACACAACATCGTAAGTGGGGCTTACAAGATACTGTACAGTGCTCCTGAAGCCATCATTGGAGTGCAGTTTTGGAGAGAAATTCTTCTAAGGCCGTGCCTAAGGAACGCTGTTGCTGCCATAGCCATTGATGAAGCCCACTGTGTGTCAAAATGGTAAGACGAATACAGTTCTTGCGATACGTGTATCTGTGTATGTGTACGTATGTGTAGATCTGTACGTGATTTAGTGAAGCCTACATGTACACAGTATAGTTTGCACGAAATCCCAATCAGTCAACTAATTATTTGGATAATTGATTGATTGATTTGGATAAATGATTGACTGATTTGGATAATTGGTTGATTTATTGGATAACTGTGTGTAAAATATACTATAGCAAGTGGAAACGTCATACATATCCTGATAAATAAGAAATTTGACAGCCTGCATGTGGTTGTTTAGGAGCAAGGAATTTCGACCTACTTATGGACGTGTATCAGAGCTCAGGGCTCTTGTTTCACCTGGTGTTCCTATGCTTGCTTTGACTGCCACTGTTACTGACCTCATCACGAGGGATGTCATTACAACACTTGATATGGAAGACTGTGAAATAGTTTGTCTTTCTCCAAACCGCCCTAATATCTATTATGAAGTCAAACCTCAGAATGACATTGATACTGATATGGTTGACTCAGTCCATTTCCTTCAAGTGCACAAGAAAGACACCAATCGTACCATAGTTTATTGCAGAACAATGGACATGTGTGCAGACCTGTATGGCTATTTCTTACATTCACTTGGTGAATCATCTTACTTTCCACCTGCAGCTCCTCAAGTTAGTGATAACCGTCTTTTTGGAATGTACCATTCCAGCACACCTTCCTATAACAAGCAAGTGGTTTTACAAAGTCTCCTCAAACCAGATGGAGTAGTTCGAGTAGTCTTTGCAACAAATGCACTGGGGATGGGTGTGAACATGGCAAAAGTCAACAGAATCATCCATTATGGCGCTCCCCGAAGCATAGATGACTACTTTCAAGAGAGTGGACGTGCCGGTCGATCTGGAGAACAATCATCATCACTTGTGTACTGGAAGCCTGTACAGTGTCCCATGACAACAGAGCCCAAAACAGTACATGAAATGGAAAGGAAAATGGTTAGACAGTACCTAGAAAACACGACCTCCTGTCGTCGTAAAGCCTTGTTGAGGTATTTTGATGTTGAAGTACTTGAAACAGATGAAAATCCAGTTTTGTGTTGTGATGTATGTAGAGCTAATTCAAAGCAGTAGAAAAGTAGCAAACTCTGTTGTTTGTTATAAACCAGACTCAAGAATAGCCATCCTTTGTTTTTGTTCTATCCACGTCAGAATGTCTGGTCGAGAAATTCTCTTAAAAGGATTGTCTGAAAATGATGGAAAAGAAATGTGTTGTCTGCTGTCCTTGTGATCTTGTAGCAAACTATTGTGCAGGACGCAATCCACGACTAAAGCAATATCCTGGTCATTGCTTCTTGTGCTGTGTTTAGAAGAGAATCTTGGGACATGAGATTGTGAATCAAATTGTGAGCATATGGCTTTGATAACACTGACTGATCTAGCTGCACGTTGAATGGCTCCTTCAGAAAGATTTGGCCCCATGTTTTGAATTAAGTCCTTGATGATTTTATTGACATGCTCATTATGAAGATCACATGGAATGTTTTTTCCAGGCCCACCATGACTGTTTATAAAGCGGTTCCACACAAGGTCCTCTGATAGCTTGGGAGACAAAATCTCTTTCTGTAGTAAGAGGCGGATTGCCTCGAAAGCATACTTGCTCCTGCTTGAACTGTCGAAAAAATGTACCATGAACACTTTCCAGCATTGCAAAATTTGATCACCATCACCCTCTGCCCAGGCATCTCGAAATATCATTAGTATTGATCCAAAATGACATAGTACTCGAGCATAGCTGTAGATATGGTCTTTGTTGTCAGACTCTAGCTGGAAAGTTATAGCAGCATCATTGATTGTGCATTCTTTAACTACCTGCTGTGCTAATTCAATTATGAAGCTTTTCTTCTCGGTAACTGAAGCCGTATGTAGCTTACTCAGTGACGATGCAAGATGAACTGGTGATTGTGTCAGCCGTTTGATCTTTAGAATAGTACATGCAGATGCAAGTAGGTGACCTGTCACAACAGTCTGCAGTAAGTCAGCACATGCATTGACGTCCTTCTTTGGATCATCAGTGACAGCTTGTCGATTAAGAAGAGACCTGAAGAAACCCAGAGTACCGTGATCTCTAGTAGACTTTGAATAGAGGCGTTTCCAGGCAACCTGCATACAATTAATGAGTAAGTGTAACTTACATTGAAGAGCTGTGGTGTGTGTGTGTGTGTGTGTGTGTGTGTGTGTGTGTGTGTGTGTGTGTGTGTGTGTGTGGTGTGATAGCTCAGTAGGTTAGAGAGTCATCTTACGGAGTGTTTACATCTGGGACCTTGAAGGGTCGCAAGTTCAAGTCACAATAATGGCGAGCTATGGCATAATTTCCTTAATTAAACAAGAGGCAGCTCTTGATGTTTAGGTTTTAGGTTTTAGGTGTGTGTGTGCATCAAAATGATGTTTCTTTACCGCTAAAAATGAAACCATGGCGTGCCAATCTTCCACCACTGGCTCCAAAATCTGCAGTTTCTCTCTGCTTGTATTCCCACACATGACATGTCTCTGAGATGCTCTTTGTCTTTCGCATGTCAGCTGGTCACCACCTGAAAGGACTCGTTTCTCTGTAGCATAGCCTTCTCCCAAGTACCCATGCATAGTCTCCATAATGTCTAGCATGTCCTTACTCTCTGCTTCGTTCTTCATGAGGACGTCAATGACAGCAACAGTGGATGATTTAGTCATTGCGTTTGAATATTTATGTAGAATATGCTCAGGCACCACAGATGACAAGAAAGATAGACTATGAATGTACTTTGTAAGCAGTCGTGCAACAAGTATACTCAGGGTATCCTTGAACGTATTCATATCTTGAAGGGATGGAAGAAAGTCATTAGCGGACATATCCAAAAGACTACCTGTATATCCAGTGTACAGAAGGTGTGAAGTAGGGATACGACTCTGTACAGCAAGTATGCTGTACATATGGTACATGTGCCCACTGTGATCACTTCTGAGATCTCTTGCCTTCTGCTGTTTGTCCACGTTGTCACCAACAAACTTGAACTGGATCCCCTCAGCAATCCATTGCTGTATTGGAATTGTGTGCTGATGGCTGATGGTTGAAAGAGAATTCAATAGTGCCGTATATCCCAAGCACACGTTCACTTGATTAAGACGAGTGTATATCTGTTGGCAGCGTAATAACATTAACAACAAACTTTCACTCATTGCATACAAATGCAGGTAGAGTATTGTGTGGTCGTGAACTGTGACTTGATGACATTTATTACCACTAATACTTCTACCTAAACGTCATGTTATACAGATTATATTGCTTTCATGATTAGTTGAAGTAGAATTAGTAATTGATTTTACATATACAGTTGTTTAGCATTATATACCTATGTAGATTTATTCAAATTTATTCAAATTTATTCAATGTCTTAGTAGGGTGGTGGTGCTGGTGTGTGTGTGTGTGTGTGTGTGTGTGTGTGTGTGTGTGTGTGTGTGTGTGTCTGTGTCTGTGTGTGTCTGTGTGTTTGGTGCATTACAACTTGTGCTGTTCCAATCGCACCAGTTTGTCAACTTGAGCAGCATACAGTACCAGTGACAGCACTTCTTGCACCCCTATCATATGCATATTTCGTTCCTTCATTAATATGGCTGTAGCCATGCAAATTCCAGGATAGTGGTGATTGCCAGACTTCTTTTGGTTTCTATGATCACTATGTGACACTATTCTGGACATGATCTGAAACAGACTGGGTGCTTTTGTTTGCAGCTCTTGTATGAAGTCTGTCCACGTGAAATGCGGCAGGTATGTTGTCTGAACATGGCGAAACAGACTAACATGTGGCTCACTACGACTACACAGTTGATTACACTCCTCATCCACTGCTGTAGCAACTCTGCCTAGGATGTGCTCTCGAATATCATCGTCATCATAAAGCTCTTTGGCCAAGGTGGAAAAAGCTGTTTTGCCTTCTGCAAGCAAACGTGCTACTTTGGCAGATCTTCCATCAAGAGTGTACTTGCAAGGCAATCCTTTGAAGGATTGATATGTAAGGGTAACCTGCAATGACTTCATATAATTATTTAAACTACCATCCCCAATTTATACAAGACAAATTGACAAATTGACTCACCCTTCCTTGACCTAGTCTAGAACATTCTGCTATGAGGTAAAAATCAGTTTGTATGATCTACAGAATAACATATAACTGACTCATGCAGAACATACCAAACGATTGTGACTCTATCCCAGGCAATTGAGAGACAGCCTGAGTTTCCACTCTATCAATCGATTCATTGTTGCCATGCATGCCACCACCTTCTCGAAAAAGAGTCAGGTACATATTTGTACTACAGTACCTACACTTCCAAATACTATGTACAATCTAGGCACGTACCCACACACATACACACTGGTATATGCAATATTACCGTATTTATTTTAAACCCAGCTGTTTCTGTAAATATTTGAACACTACTTGCCTGGTGATGACTCGTCTTCCTCAGCGTCCTTACACATGCTCAAAGACCTAGGAGCTAGCGTGCGCTTGGCTGCAGGGCGACTCTTCACGGTACTACATGATGTGTCGTCTCCGGTGGTGTTCTTTGTCCGCTTTTTTTGACGTAAATACCAGTCTTGGTTCTCGTGTGCCTTCACCCTCAATTCTGCTGCAGCCCGAATGCACCGAGCACAGCGCTGGCAGATCTGTTGTGGAAGAGCGTCTGTCATAGAGATAGAAATCCCCAAAATAAGCTGCAACTTCTGCTGGAGTCCTTCTCGGTACGCAATCACTGTAAACAGCCTGACTGCAGTACGAGTAGACATCGTGGAAAGACAAACGCGACACTCCAAACAACTGCCACAATAAACAAGGTCAATACTTTAGCTAAACAGCGTCTAGTTGAATCACTTGACCTTGGGTCTAGATCTAGGGCTTCACTACTGAACACGGAAGCTGTTTCACTGTCGATTGCGCGCGACATTATCGGCTCGAAATTCCAAACAACGTCGGTTCCGCATGCGTGCATACATTACCACGATTTCCTTCTAATTTATGCGCGCATGCGAAGACAACGTGTACCAGGCCCTCTTCTCCGGGCGCGCAAGAGGGCCTGGGTACGAGGCTAGTGCATGGGTCAGAGCCGTATATAAAGAGAGTTGCGACATAGGTGTTTGAGGTCACGTGATGCATGGGCGCCATTTTGACTCCAACTGCACGTGTACGAGATCCGTGTTACTGACTGTTTTTGGGTTTTTCTTTGACTATCGAAGGTTGAGAGCAATGCCCGCCTGCTGTGCGTGGGGTTGTTCCAACAGACATGAGAAAGGGCATACCATGTACAGGTTTCCGCGCGATCCTGCCAGAAGAAAAGTGTGGACAAGTCGAGTCAGCCGAAAGAATTGGACTCCTACACTTTATTCTTACTTGTGTGACGTAAGAAGAACATTGTGTACAAGCATGTATGAACAAATGTCAAAAAGAACGTCCTAGCAAACGTCTTAGGCCTGCTAGAGTGCTGTAGCTAGACTGTGTGCACAGGGTACAAGAATATAATTGATTGTTAGTTTCATGCGGCATTTTGGATGGTGCCGACAAGCTCGTATATCTGCAGTACACATTAGAACACTGTACAGTTCGGTAAGGTTTGAAATTAGTGCTTGTTGGCTGCTCTCACGCTACCTACAGTATAACTTTTGCGATTGTATATACCTATACATTTACTGCCCACACTTGATACTAGTAAAATTACCGTAAGAAGCGCCTTGTAAAAGTTCTGTTTATTTCTTCAAGGCTCATTTTGATAGCTCTCAATTTGAGCAACACAGGAAAGATGGAAAGAAGAAACTGAAATGGAATGCAGTACCAACAATATTTCCCCACCGGAAAGTTGGCTCCAAGAATAGCAGAAAGTCTCGAAACAGCACAAAGGAAGAAGACTCTCTGAATGCTGGTGCCCAAGTAACAACAGATGTGCAAGATCACAGCTATGCTGCTGATGCTATGCAAGAAGACCATCTGTCACCTGATGAGGGTAATGGTCTGTATTGAGATATGTCATCTTGTTTGAAATGATCGTGAATGCATGTTAGTTTGTGCATGCTCGTTCTCATCACTTATTTCATTGGCATGCTGTACTCCTGCTAACATAATGAATTTTTTATTTGGTCTGTGGTCACACTCTTCAAGTCTTTGAAGATTAGTGGAAGAGAAAACTGGAAGCCTGTGCAAGCAGGTGTCATAATGGCAACAACTTCTGTGCTGGACATAAAAGAGGAGTTGCTTGGTAGTGGACATAAGTTTCTGCTGACTTCACACCTCACTCAAGATTGTCTTGAGAACCTTTTTAGTGTAGTAAGGCTAAACAATCCTGTACCATCACCTGTGGCTTTCAAATGTGCACTAAAAATCATCAACATTGCTCAGTTTATGAAACCTGTAGGTGGGAATTGTGGAAGCTATCAAGATGATGACTGTGGGTTATTGTGTCCATAGTATTAAGAAAAATGAGGTAGTGTGTGATGCTTGCCTTGAGTATGTCTTAAATTCAGCTCCAGATCATAGCAGTTTTGCAACACTAACTAGTTTGAGAGAATTCAAGAAGGGCAGTCTTGAGCATGTTACAGGTCGCACATTTTGATATGATGTTGAAAGTAGAGCTAATGTTTTGAAGTATAACAGAAGATACTTTGATGGCTACCAGAAATGTGAAAAAGGTTTTGATACGGATGGCTGAAGAACTCACTGATGACTGTGTCTATCCCACATGTCATAATATTAAGAGGAAAATGATAGCTAGATATTTCAATGTACGTCTGCACATTTTCTGCAAGGGAGTACAAAGGAAAAGGAAACATAACTTGGAAACAACCAAATTAGGAGGAGAACTGGGGAGTCGAAGCATGGTAATGAGAAAACTGATAACGAATGTGAAGTAGGAAGGATGTGAATTGTGTATACCATGTAGTTATGTAGAATGGAAGACATCACTCTACCTTTGTTTGAGATATTTGATTAATTGGTAAACATTTTGTTGCTTTCATTACACCCACTTGTATGTTTCAGTGTCTTTTTTCATCATGCATTCAAAACTATGTCCATACATTTATTCCTAGTCTATAGGAATGTATATCAGCAAGCACATTTTGTACTTACATATACATCAATTAACGTATTAATTAAATTACTATACATCTCCTCAGGGACAACATTGTCAACAGGTAATGAAAATATACATGTCTTGTTTATGTAGACATAGAGGGTCAATGGGCGGTTGGACCCTACTATGTTTTTGTATTACAGTTTTTATGTATCTAATTTTGTAATTTTCTGCTTTTATTTTCTAATTCTTAATTTTATTTTCAAAACAGTAATTTGAAAGACCTAATATTTTTTAATTTAAAATTTTAACATTTCAATTTAAAATTTAACTAAATATTTTAAAAATTTAATATTAACGTTTGAGTTTTAATTAATTTTTACTTTTTAAAATTGTTATTTTGTTTTTCTCTTTTACTTTAAAGAGGTTATTGTTGTTGCTGTTGTGGTGGTTGCTGCTGTTGTTGTTGTTGTTCTTTTAGGTTGCTCAGTGACTCACGTAAATTTAAAATTTTATGGGCATAAAGAGTTTTTGTCATTTAGAGCAACTATTAATTTTTTTGCAGTTTGTATAGATTTTTTGTATACACACTATTTCAAATATATGTATAGAGAGAGTATGATTACTGCTTAGAATTTATACTGCCTTTTGTAGTGTGCGTAGTCTCGCTTGATTATTTCTTTAACTGATTGATCGTTTTCAAAAGATTGTACGTCTCACTTTGCTCACAGATAAGTCTAAGATACATGTTGCACAGTTAGGGTGACATGAACCGAATTCCGAGGCTAACGCGAGAGGTTCTGCAAGAGTCCTTGGAAAGTGACGTTCCGATCGCCTAGTTCTCCTTCGAAGGTTTTCTGTTAGAGTGCATAGGGTGCGAGGAACAAATCTAGGGTGTAATTCGGTTTGTTGTAAGCTTCATATCTCTCAGCGACTACTTTCTGAAACCAGGACCAACGAGAAGCGATACGTACTGACGTTCAGTCGACCTCGATTTTACGCTACAAGTTTCTGCTTGAGTAGGGCAACAGCTCAGTCTAGTATGGAAACGCCATTTGTTTCATACGATTTTTTCCAGATTATTGTAGTTGCGCAGTTGGAGTCAAAATGGCGTCCAAAATACGGGTTGTCGCAACTCTCTTTATATACGGCTCTGGCATGGGTAGCCTCGAACTTCCAGACCAGAGAGCGCGCGAAGAGCGCGAACTCTAGTCTGGACAAAGTCGATACTAAAATGATTTCGGAAATAGCCTTTCTTAGCCAATCAGCTTCTACAACCCGAATCTCGGTTGTAAATTCTGATTGGCTTAGCAATAATTGGTTATGCTAAGTGCACTAGCACCTGATTGCGCGCGTGTGAAGTCCTCGTGGGCGGCTAGGTGCACGCCAGAACAATGACAAGACTCTGCATGCCAAAAACAATGATCAGACTGTGCACACACACATCTTAGTTTTAGTTTCAGCTTCAGTTCTTTAATATTTTCAAGCTTGCGGTGAGAGGACATGCACAGCAGCGTCGCTAGACCATCACCTTTGACAACTGGTCGAGCGGTAGTCTCGCTAGTCGAGCGGTTAGACTAGCTAGCGGTCTGCCGAAGAATCAAAGAGTCGTCGTTTTATGCCGTTCACCAAGATATCGCCGCAAACACGGCAGACGTCTCTTCTTTGTTTGTGAGATGTCATGGCATTTACAAATGATATGTTGATCTAGGTCAAACGATTCTACGCTGTTAGACACCATTTACCATCGCTTTTGATAAATACTTCCGAAATCATTTTAGTATCGACTTGGTCCAGACTAGAGTTCGCGCGCTTCGCGCGCTCTCTGGTCTGGAAATTCGAGGCTAGTGCATGGGTGGCTAATCGAGGTGAGCAAGAACATGACCGCGAAATTTCCTGTATGTAGTGCAGTGAGAAATGCTAACAGCAGATACAACAACAAGTTAAATTAAAAATGACGTGTTGTCTACACGATACCGGTCACCAAGACAAATGTGTAAGGAATTACCCCGGATTGGTATCTCTAAAGGTGGAGTCATTCTCGTCACTGCTATGATGCTTGAACCAGCCGCTCCCATTGCAAACGATAAATGCATCTGCAGTGAGGATTTCACCTGCATGAGATGGCAGCAGTGGTCTGTCTCTTGTGTTCTGTCCTTGTGTTGGATCTGAGTTCTGTGATGCAAAGAGATCTGCAAAATGTGGCGTACCTTTGTTCAACTTTCCAGGCCCGCTCACTTTTGATTACAAGTTGTCCGATTCTAGCCGCTGCTCAGAGAGGTGGTAAGAGGAGTAGAATACATTGCGCATGCGTTGTACGAATAGCACTAGACTGTACACAGTACTTGTACACTTAGTATTGCGTGATTAGCCTAGAGAGTCAATATTATAGTACACTATATTACATGGTGTCAGAAGTGTAGTAACTAGCAGCAGACTGTTTATGAGCAACAATGTCTACGGCTACGCAAACACGAGAGTCACCGGAGCCACGCAAAGTACGAGAGTTACAGGAGCCACGCGATATTGTTCATTTGACGAATGTGACAGTCTTGTTGCCGGAGAGATTGAATCCAAAAGGCAACTTGGCACAAAACTGGCGAACGTTTCGCAGAAGATGGGAATCTTTCGAGATATCGTCCCGAATGACCAGAAGATCGCACGAGGAGCGAGCGGCGACCTTGCAACAATGCCTGCCGGAAGAAACTCTCGAGGTTCTGGACACCTTGCCCTTCGCAGAAGGTGAAGATAGAAATGATATGGCAGTAGTGCTTTGCCATATGAAAGTGTACTGCTTCAGCAAAACAAACGTGATCTACGAACGGTACCAGATCACGCAGCGAGCACAGAAGCAAGGTGAGCCTTTTGATGACTACCTAATTTCGCTAAGAAGCATGATTCGTGCATGCAATTATGGTGCGACCCAAGATGAATTGTTGCGCGACAAGATAGTCCACGGGATACGCGACAATGACACCCGTCAGAAACTGCTGCAAGAAGCTTAATTACCTTTGGCGACCGCGAATCCATATGCCGTACCGCAGAGTCGACATCAGCACAAGCCAAAGCCATTACCTTCAGCTTCGACGTGCATGCACTGACCGCGTACGGCACACTTAACAGGAGGAGACAAGCCACGGTAACCGCTAGGGTACCGCAGACATGTCAGTATTGTGGACGACGACATGACAAAGGTCCAAGACAATGTCGCGGACTAGGCAAAACATGCTCCAAGTGTAGCAAAGCAAACCACTTTGCTTCCGTTTGCCGACAGAAACAACCACAAAAGAAGACAGCTTTACCGAAACAACTGTACCGCCTTCACCGTACGAGAGACGATGAGCCAGACCAAACCAATTAGCTGATGACAATCACACTGGCCGATACCAAAAACACGAATACAGACCATTCTCTTCAAAATAGCCAGCAGACACATGTCAATCAACTGTACGCCACAATGACAGTCGGTGGGTGCGCAATACGTTTACAATTAGACACAGGTGCTACGTGCAATGTTGTCAGGAAGTCGGAAAAACATTCACGGACCGTACTACAGAAATCTGACAAAGTTTTTGACTCTTTACAAGAGCAGACTGAAACCTCTGGGTAGGTGTACTTTGCCAATCATCAACCTCCAAACAAAGCAACAACACATTGAAGAATTCGTTGCCGTTGCAGACAACGAAGCAGCTACCTCTCTGTTAGGAGCCGGAGCGACGCAGCGTACACCTCGACCATGTACATACTGTTAAACACGAACAGACAGCACCTGGTTCTTGCAAACCGCAGACAGCTACAGACACCACACCTGACTTACAGCAAATTCTTACAACATACGCAGATGTTTTCGATAGCAGCACTGTTTGTCAACTGCCTGGAATGATACATCTAGATGTTTGCCTCACGGTACCACCTGTCAAAATGACTCTACGAAAAATTCCATGTTGCTATATAAGCACAGCTGAAAGACGAACTGCAGCGACTGGAACGGCTAGACGTGATAGAACGAGTGGACACCCCAACCGAGTGAATATCTAGCCTCGTTGCCGTCAAGAAGCTGAACTGAGAACTCCACTTGTGCATCGATCCCAAGCTCTTAATATAAACAAGGCACTCAGACGCAGTCACTATCCGATGTAGACAATCGATGGTCTGCTTCCTGAACTATCGCAAGCCATTATGTTTAGCGTTTGCGACGTAAGTAATAGATTCTGGCATGTTAAATTAGACGAAGAATTTAGCTTACTTACGACATTTGAGACGCCATTTGGAAGCTATAAAAATGGAAGAGGATGCCCTTCGGTATCTCAGATGCACCGCAAGTATTCCGGCAACGACTAGACGAAGCCCTAGACGGAATTCCCGGAGTGCATACAATTGCAGATGACATCCTGATCACTGGAGTAGAAAGTAACATGGATGATGCGACAGCAGACCATGACCGCAAACTCCACAGACTACTTCAGCGATGCCGCTCCAAAGGAATCTGCATCAAGCTCAAGTTTAGGCAAAGCAAAGTTACCTATCGTGAACATTTGCTTACAACCGACGGTTTGAAGCTCCACCCTAGCAAACTTTCAGCGAAACCAAATACGCAAAAACCCACAGACGTTCATGGAGTGCAGCGCATGCAAAGACTAGTCAATTACTCCTCGCGCTTTCTTAGCAATCTGACCGATTTGTGTGAGCCACTTCGCCAACTCACACACAATGATGCAGCATGAATTGGACTTATATCCACGACAAAGCTTTCCAGAAAATCAAAAACGCTGTTACTGAAGCAGCCGTCCTGCAATACTTTGACGCGGCTGAGCTGACAACAGTGCAGTGCGATGCGTCAGAAACAGGTGTGGGAGCAGCTCTCATGCAAGCAGGCAAGCCGGTAGCCTACGCAAGCAGGTCTCTAACAACGACAAAACAAAACTACGCTCAAATGGAGAAAGAATTACTTGTAACCGTCTTTGGGATGGAAGGTTTCACCACTACACCTACGAAACCAGTATCGGTAGAAACTGATCTCAAACCTTTAGAAACTATTTTCAAGAAACATCTACAGAAGATACAAAAACGACTGCAAAGGATGCTTCTCAGATTACAGCGTTACGACATCACAGTTACCTACCAGCGTGGTACTCAGACGTTTTTTAGCTGATACACTGTCACGAGCCTATTTACCTACTGACAAAGGACCATCGTCCAGCCATTTGGAAGTGGTACACCAACAGACCAACGTTGCAATTGAAGTCAAACATATCAACATGGCGGATTACATACCTCTAACACAAGAGGCAATAGCACAGATCCAAAAAGAAAGCGAAAGACCCTATATTGCAACAGCTCAAGCTTATAGTTCTACAAGAATGGCCAAACAAGAACAAACTTCCACCTGATTTAATCCCGTATTACAGCTATCGAGATGAGCTAGTTGTGCAACATAACATTATATACAGAGATGATAGATGTGTCCTACCAAGATCGATGAGAACAAACACCTTGCAAAAGATACATAGCTCACATCTAGGCATAGTTGGATGTCAACGTCGAGCCAGATAATGCATATTCTGGCCTGGTATGACTGCGTACATTGCAGCTTATGTCAGCCAATGCAAAGTTTGTCAAGCCCTTGGCGCACAGCAGCAGAAAGAAACGCTAACACCACACCAAATCCCAAGTAGACCATGGAGCAAAATCGGACTGGATATCTTTACGCTTTCAGATCAGCATTATCTGATTAAAGTCGACTACTACAGTAACTTTTGGGAGACAGACCGTTTGGACAGTATGGACTCAGCCACGGTCATCACAAAATTGGAAAGTCATTATGCAAGATATGGTATTCCATCAACAGTTGCATCAGACAATGGACCACAGTTTGCATCAGATAAATTCATAGACTTTGCCAAGACTTATCAGTTTGACCATATCAATTCGAGTCCAGGGTATCTCCAATCAAACGGGAAAGCAGAAAGTGCAGTAAAAACCGCAAAGCACATCATTGGAAAAGCAAAGAACACTGGGTCAGACCCATGGTTTTCACTGTTGGATCACAGGAACACGCCAACAGCAGGAATGCAAACTAGCCCAGCACAGCGACTGATGAGTAGAAGAACCAGAACTCTTCTACCTACCACTGCAAAGCTACTGAAATCTCAGATACCAGTCAATGTTCTTCAGGAAGTAGCAACATAACAAACAAAGCAAGCCCATTACTATAACAAAACAACAAAGGGTCTGCCTAGCCTACAACCTGGTCAAGCTGTCCACATACAACCACTCAACGCTTACGACCACAAGTGGAAACCAGTAACCGTTCAGAAACAACTAGACATCCGATCCTATGATGTCACTACAGAAGACGGGCGACTTCTTCGCAGAAATAGAAAATATCTACGAGCAGCACCAGCAACAACAAAACCCAAACAACAGACAACACAGATGAAGACGTCACAACTAGCAGAATAGCACCCGCAACGATCTCCAAACACACATAATCAACGAATGTCGCCCGCAGCAAACGAGTTGTAAAAAAGTGCTTACCTCAAGGATTAAGTTGTCTAGACTTTACTGTTAGCTTAGCTAGAGCATTTTTGGAGGAGTAGACTACATTGTCCATGCGTTGTACGAATAGCACTAGCATATTTGCAGACTGTACACAGTACTTGTACACCTCAGTGGCGTAGCCAGGAATGCCCCAAATATGGAAAGGGGTTTCCGAGTTTGATACAGCAATAGCCACGCCCCAAAACCACGCCTGCAATGGGTGGATCGCCGATAAATTTAGCTTTACTTAATGATTTAACCTCTAACTTAAATATTTAACAGTTATTAGCCAGTATTAGTTCACGAGTGTGCGTACGCGTAGACTTCAACAATGTCATACGTATTTGCACTA
Organism: Corticium candelabrum; assembly: GCF_963422355.1. Classification (NCBI taxonomy): domain Eukaryota; kingdom Metazoa; phylum Porifera; class Homoscleromorpha; order Homosclerophorida; family Plakinidae; genus Corticium; species Corticium candelabrum. Next base: position 4,476,231 of record NC_085106.1, read on the forward strand.
CATAGAACTAGTCGGAAGATAATCTATTACTCTGAACCTTCTTTGTCACTAACTAAAGTATCTTGCAGAAGTATTCTACGAGAATGTTGTCTAGAAAATATGTTAATAATTTTATCTAGATTCAGATCCGTGCCATAGTTAACGTGCATGAGTGCCAACCCACTCAGTCTCTCCTCAGCCATTGTTGTACGCAGGTACATGTCTTAAGTCTCCGTAGAACGCTAATGCTCCTCTCGAATTCACAGCTGGTGACTGGCAAGGTAGAGACAATTCGTAACAATTGGCGGATGTTTGGAAACATAGTCTCATTAGCATGGAAAAGAGACTTTGAAAGCGACGAAGGTCGCTCAGCTGAGAAGCTCTTCCACTTACACTTCCATACGTGTAGCTCTAGCTGAAGCGTTGATGGATTGGGGAGGTCGTCCGCGTAGAACTCGGCAAGCTGGTGTGCAAGGTCCGTCATGCTTTGCTCATGCCCTGGACTCATTAGGACAGACGGAACGAGCGACTGAGCCATCATCGCCTTCTTCTGAATTTTAGAGAAGCGACTATTAATATTTGCTATCATTTCATCCAGAAATGGAACTGTTAAATCCCTTCTATAGTAATCTTCCGGGATTAGAGCCGGCACATTACTTCTAAAAGTCTGTCGAGCACAACGGCGTGGAATTGAAGGTACTGAAGCATTGATCGTCTTCGCCATAGCAAATGCAGTGGCGTACAATTTTTTGTGTAGAAAGTATCAATGTCTTCTCTTACTTCATGCAGAGCAGTCTTGACGCTATCAACTTCAACATAGGCGAAGCAGATGTCTTGGGATCTGCCTTGCAAAGGAAACTGTCAAACCCTTCACAAAGCCAAAGCAGGCATGTGCTACTACTAACGCCATTATAAACTCGAACTGCGCGATTGAAGTCAGAAGAGTTGCAGCTTTAGTAGATGACTCTGAATTCCAATCTTGACCAGTGCTGACAACTTGCAGTGTCGTGACTACCGAAGGCAAAAGTTCCATAAAAACTTGGAAAGATTCCATTCTGGCAACTCAACAAGTTTTGCATGTGTTAACCAGTTTGTTCTTTTGACCTTGATCTACATGTAGCTCTTTTATATGTACCTGAAGCTCTTGTTCTCTTTTTGGAGACAAACTGAAGAAAAGGTATATGTGATCTAAAGTGCCTTGCATGTTGCGAATTCCTGCACCTTACAAGCAGCAACGATACATAGGTTGAGGATGTGAGCTGCTCAGTGGACATACATTGCTTTAGAATGATTGTGTTGAATGCGAGCAGCGGCTCCTTGATACTTTCCCACGATATTACCTGCTCCATCATAACCTTGTCCACGTAGATTATTGACATCAAGGGAGTGCTTTTCCAGCGCACACAGTATATTCTGGGCAATTGCTTTGCCGCTAACACCGGAAGCACAATGCAAAAACTCCAATAAGTGTTCCTGAACAAGACCTGGTTTACCAACAAAACGAATGATGAGTGCAAGCTGTTTCTTGTTGGCCGCATCAGCAGCCTCGTCTTCACATACTGCAAAGAACTTGGCTTCTCTAATTTCCTGAACGATATTTTTCTGTATCCATTGGCTAGTAGCTGCAATTAAATCATTTTGGACAGTTGGAAAATGATATTGCGCATTTCTAGGAGCGCAGTTGCAAGATGCTCCCTGAGAATTTGATCACCAGCATCCATACCAAACCGAAGAAGTGCTTGTGCTTAGACTCCTCATCTGTTGCAAGCTTGCTCTGACAATGACCTCTTAGAGCAATGTTCTGCCTACAACAGAATATAACTGCTTTGAGAATACTCCTCAAAATGGCTCTGTTTCACTGAATGACATTGAAAGCTTGAGTTTGAAACTGCTGCTCAACAGAGGAATGTTCGTTCTCCATTTGGCCTATGTATGCTGCAGAATCCTCCCTTGCTACTCTGTGAGTCGCCTGCACATTGTGTTCTTGAAGTGTTCGTTTCGCACGAGTAAAACCTGTCATGGGAGTTATTACCAACTGTCCAAGGGAGAAGCGGCCTTTGGCAAAGAGAACACAGTTCACACAGAAGCCCCCATCGAAAATCCGAGAGTAGGCCAACCAGGGGTACTGTTTTAACCATGGATGCTGAAATGACCTGGTTTTACCGTGCTGTTTCTTGCTAGGAAATTTGAATTCGGAAGTTGGCCGGAAAGCGTTAGTGAGAAGCCAGTACTTCCTTTCATCGGTGAGTGAGCAAAGATAATCCGTACTGTACCTTCCTAGGTCAGGGCAATTGTTAGAATGGAAGCAGCAGGCTGCTGAATAAACTGGGGTTGACTGTTCACTGCAAGTCGGTCGACAAAGTAGGGTAGAAGACGCGGAAGACAAACGAAAACGACTGCCGAGGCCTGTTGCGACAAAGATTGGTAAGAGCTCTATTTGATGAATTAAGTGCAGGTCAGCTAGCCCATAATGCATGCTTCACAACTAACCTACAAATAACCTAGTAGCGCAAAATACAGGCAACAAACGAGTTACCTGTTGTTTCAGCTTCATCTTCCGTTGTCTTGACGAAACCAAACGACGGTGACAGTAGCGACGACTGTTCTCGCTTCTTCATCATAATTTATTCTTCTAAAGACCTACAGTTTTGCGAATCGGAGAAGGGGACTACGCGATGCAGTAGACACACCCACCTCCTGGGGGTTTCCGGGCAACGTCGAAACATGCCTGGCTACGCCCCTGCACTTAGTATTGCGTGACTAGCCTTGAGTGTCAATATTATAGCACACAGACCTGCCAACCTACCAGTGTCAAAATGCGTGAGTTTGCAGGATAAATATGCGGGAGAATGCGGGAGTTTAAACATTCTTGGACACGCCTACAATAGCATTAATATCAATAAATTTATATCGTAATAAGTGTTAAATATATGTAAATAATATCTAATTATCAAAATTTAAGTATTTGCATGCCCGATTGGAGTAGAAGCCATTATTTAGTTATAGTGCAACAAATGTATAACCGATTGATAATAAATGTGCCTAGTTAGCGACACACAGTATCAACACCAATTACTAAACATAATAGTTAATTAATTAATTAAACACAGAACTTGTACTGTAGGTACTACTGCCTGTTATAAAAATCTAAGAACAAAGTATATGCACATTCTCGTGGCTAGTTGGAATGTTCTAGATTCTATTTTGTTGTGGCCTTCTTCGATCGCTTTTCTAGCAATACATATGCTAATCAGGTATCCACTTCTGACCGACTCCTCCTTCGAATTCTAGGTCGGTACTTTGACCAAGTATGTTAAGAAGGAGCCGGATGAAGAGGGGGCTGGCACATAGAAATTGATATTGGGATATCAAGTGTGTGCGTACGCATGCATGTACAAAACTGTAGGGTACAGTTACACAGAACAGGCACGCCCATTATTTTGGTTACGCCCATCATTTTGGTTACACCCACCAATGGTCGAATGCGGGAGATTTGATGCCAAATGCGGGTCGGCGGGAGAAGGGTCCCAAATGCGAGAGTCTCCCGCTCAATGCGGGAGAGTTGGCAGCTCTGAGCACAGTATATTACAGAGATGACTAAAGAAAGCTGCACGGTACAGTAGAGTAAGGCATAGGCTGTGCAACCAACGTACAACGGTGATTGCGTTGAAATGTAACGCTGCGCGATTGTTATGATTTCGCATTGGCAGAGGCTACTGTCTAAAAATACGGGAAAAAGTGAGCGCCACTGGAAGAGCGTCCTGTCCCGAGTAGGTACGACGTAGTGCTTGCTACTACAACAAATTTAGTCGCGTCGCGGTTGATGACCAATATTCATTCCGTGGTAAGAAGTGAAACTTCAACTGTCCACCTCTAGGCGGTGTCTGCTGTAGTGTATGACACTTAATTAGATTAGACCTAGCTGGCATAGTATGTAGTAATTAGACATAGCACTATTTGGTTAGTACGTTAGTGAGCGTTGTAGAGTGTGTAATAACAAGTGAGTCTCTAACTAATCAAGCCTGTGTCCACCGAGCAAACACAAAATTGGCGACGAGGATGGCGCAGAGCCACACAAAGTATGGACATTTGAAACCACTCCAACCAGGTGACAAGATTGATGAATATCACCAACGTTTTTTGCTCTATTGTACAGAGTTGCCAACTCACACGCAACTTGCGTGAGTCTCACGCAAGTTCCTTCAGGTCACACGCTCACACGCAAGGAACCCAGATCTCACGCAACTTTTAGATTGCTGGAAGATCTAGGCACACGTGTACAGTGAAACTGTAGGTACACCGTAGATTCACGTAAAAATCTGTAGTGTCTGATAGAAATCTAAAATCTAACGAGACTGCCGTAAAGTGATCGATCATTACGAATAACCAACCCCAGGCAAGTCTAGTTCTGAAGCTGTCAAACATATTTAGCCGATTCTACTATTGTACTAGTCCGCGCATCCATAATTTCCCTCCTCCTTTTCAACTTTTGGACGTCGTCAGGAAGTCCGAAAAAGGGAGGGGCTGATTACGCAAGACTGATTTACTGCATGCCTAAACTATATTGGTTTATCATTACTAGCAGAAATTCTAATTCAGCGAGTGCTTGCTAGACAATTATTGTCTAATGCGTATTGACACACTATGTTTTTTAGATATTTAGGTATTAGTTTTGTGGCCACGCCTATATGTAGATATAAAGTACTAATGAAAATCTGAGTTCTTACGCATTTTCAGTATTCCTGGTTGGCAACTCTGATTGTACCGCCAACAACATCGTCGACGCGGACAAAATGGAAGCAATATTCCTCACGACAGTCGGAGGAACAACGTACTCAATATTATCGAGCCTCGTCAGTCCAGGTAAACCACAAGATAAAGACTCTCGACGAACTCATCACATTGCTGAAGAATCATTACGAACCGAGGAAGATAGTTAGTGCCGAAAGGTTCAAATTTTATAGGAGACAGCAGAAAGAGGGCGAATCAATTGCAAATTACCTTGCAGAATTGCGCCGCTTAGCAAAAGATTGCGAATTCGCGGACAGCCTGAACACAGCGTTATGCGATCAATTGGTGTGCGGTCTCCGACATGAAGGCCTACAGCAGAAGGTCCTAGCAGAACGAGACCTGTCATTGGAAAAGGCACTGTCGCTAACTCAAGCGCACGAAACCGCAAGACATGAACTGAAATTGTTGCGAGGAGAACCGCAATCAAGTCGACAAACATACGACTAACGTACTAACCAAATAGTGCTATGTTTAATTACTACATACCATGCCAGCTAGGTCTAATCTAATTAAGTGTCATACGCTACACTCCTCTCCCTTTAGTTTTTGCGATACCTGAGAGATAGCTGTCTGTTCTCTCGAGTTGGATATCTCCTTTGACTGATTTCCTTCTGAGGTTCAGTTGCTCCATTGTCTGTGACTGGATCTTTAGTCTCCGTAGGTGTAAGTGTACTTGTTGGAAGTGTAGGATCTTCTAACACGGGTCCTGATGAATCTGGTACAACTGTAGCTGGCAAGATATCCGGTTCTTCTGGCAGAATCACTTGTGTGTTGGTCGCATCTCTTGTTATCAAGTGATCAATATGCACGTATCTTATGTGTCCGTCTACATTTACCAAATAAGATGTTGGTCCCAGTCGTTGTGTCACTCTTCCTGCGAGCCATTTGCTTCGACCATCCCTTCTTGGAGTCCAGACAGAAACGGTGTCTCCTGGACCCATTTCTCTTACATTGGTTGTAGCCTGGTTAAATTCTTCTCTTTGATGATCTCGTATCTTTTCCCCAGCTTCCGGTTTCAACAGACTCAGTCTCGTCCTAAGAGAACGTTTCATCAGCAACTCAGCCGGAATCTTTCCAGTCGTCCCGTGTGGGGTAGTCAGATAATGAAGTAAGAACAATGACACTTGGTGACTCCATGTTCGCTCCAATGGCTTAGACTTCAAGCTTTTCTTTAATTCCTGTACCATCCTCTCCACCTGTCCATTCGTGGATGGGTGATATGGTGGGGTACGTTGCTGGTGGATGCCAATTGAGCGCATGAATTCACTAAACTCCTCTGATAGGAATTGAGGTCCATTGTCAGTTACCATACAATATGGTTTTCCATGAGTTGCAAATGTTCTTCTCATACATTCTACTGTCTGGCAAGCAGTAGTATTCTTGTGTAATTCATGGACCTCTGGCCACTTTGAAAACGCATCTACTAACAATAAGTAGTGTCTTCCTCCGTACTCCGCAAAGTCTGCGTGAACACGTTCCCAAAGACCTTCCGGGTATATCCAAGGATGAGTTGGCGTTGAAATTGCAGGTTTATTGCGTTGTTCCTGACACGTGGAACATGATCTGACTATTCTCTCAACATCTCTGTCCAAGGCAGGCCACCACACAAAACTTCTAGCCGTCGCCTTCATTCGCACCATTCCTATATGTCCTGTGTGTAGTTCAGACAATACTTGTTTTTGTAGTGAATATGGAATCACTACTCTTCCTCCATATATTAGACATCCCACGGTAATAGATAACTCGGTTGACCTCTTGGCATAAATGTGTAGTTCAGGCGACCCATTGGTTGGCCATCCCTCAAGAGTATACTTCAATACTCTGCTAAGGATAGGATCCTTGGCCGTGGCTTGTTTCACTTGGTCTGCTGTAACTGGCAAAGTGTCCAAGTAATTTATATGGTACGTAATTTCGTTAGGATCAATCGCTTCCACAGGCAGTGGAAGTCTGGAGAGCATGTCCGCTTCTTGATTGTTTATTCCGAGAGTAAACTGTAAATCGTAATCACACAACTCAGTACTATCGCCCAACGCTGCAATCTAGCAGCTGCCAAAGTCGGGATCCCTTGTTTCGGTCCTAATATTTTAAGTAAAGGTCTTTGGTCTGTCACTAGTGTAAATTTACGTCCGATCAAATACTTGTGGAACTGTCGTACACCGTTGATAAGAGCTAAGGCTTCCCTTTCCAACCGTGCATAACCTCTTTCAGTTGAAGACAATGTTCTGGATGTGAATACAATTGGTTGTTCAGTTCCATCTGGCATAAACAAGCCCCAAATCCTTCTGGCGAGGCGTCACACTTGAGTCGTAATGGTTTCGCCAAATCGTAATGCATCAGGCAGCTCGAATTCAATAGTTTCTCTTTGCTTTTTTCAAAAGCTTCTTGTTGTGATTTCTTCCAAATCCATGGCGTAGACTTCTGAAGTAGTTTGTACAAAGGTTGGAGGGTAGTTAAGATATTCGGTAAAAATCGACCATAGTAGTTGCGTAAACCCAAGTATGACTTTAATTGAGTTACATTCTGTGGTTGGGAAGCCTCTCTAATTTCTTGATACTTACTCTCCAATAGTCTGAGCCCCTTCTCGCTAATTAGGTGCCCCCAAATACTCCACTTCGGAAGTGTTGAATGTGCACTTCTCTTCTTTAGTCGAATACCTCTCTTATTCAGTCGGTCCAACACAATGTCTAACCGCTGGTCATGTTCCTCCTGGCTACCTCCTACTACCAGTATGTCATCTAAGTAGCATATGCATCCTGGAATGCCTGCTAAAATTTCACCCATGGCCTTTTGCCAAATAGCAGGTGCAAATGTGATTCCAAACGGCATCCTTGTATACACAAAGAGTCCCCTGCCAGTATTGATTGTCAAGTATGCCTGAGAGTCTGGGCTAATCTTCATTTGTTGGTATGCCTGTTTCATGTCTAAACGA
>NC_085106.1:4488929-4541429 GCF_963422355.1 Corticium candelabrum
ATGCTTGTTCCCAATGTTGGATGGCATACGTGAATTGTGTCATTTTTAGTGTCGACGATGTTGAGTAATGCAAGATATATTTAGTATATTCAGGTCTTTGAACAATAAGCCTACATTTTTTTGCTCGTGTATGTGCATAGAATAGCTGCACTGTTTGATATGCCTGTTTCTCGCAATGGCAGCAATATCTTGAAAGCGACGGCATTCAATGCAACTGTCGAAACAGCGAGACATGACTGGCAAATATATGGGAACCCGATTAGACGAGTGACTAAGTAACTGCATGTGACTTTCGAGTTTTTGCTGCACGGTTTTATGTTTCTGAAAGGAAACCTCACTGCTAATTTCTTGCAAAGGGACATTTGGTTACATTTTCATTTGTCTTAAACGGGATATTAACTAACAATAAATAATCTAATCAGCCTGGGCAAAGAACAGGGTCTCATCTTGTATATTTTTAAGATGTAGTTATTTTCTGTATTGTGCTTTTACCATAGAACAGCAGTGTATTTTTCCAGTCTGTTGTTGTGTGTCGTGTAAAGTGGGCAAATAGCTATCTGCCCAAGTACTTGTTGTTTTTTAATTTTGTATGACACTATGACTTACTGCTTGTAACACCATTATCTACACCGATAAATTTTCGGTGATTTGGTATGGCCTATGAAGTACCTAAATTAAATCTCTACGATACCTAAATTTGCGACAGTTGTCAAAAAGCTAGGAGCCAACAGTGATGTTTGTGAACAAGGTAAATTATTGCAATTGTTATCTAACTATACGCCGTGCACACGTATACTAAAGGAATCGCTACTACCGCGCAACACAGCCTTGTAGTACGGATCCTAAGTGCGTAATTGAAAAGTCTTCAAAATGTCTACCTTGGGACAAAAATTCTAAAGGGCAACATTCGTATTTCTCTTCAGTATGAGTCTACCAACAATTTAAAAGCACAGCATTCAAGTCGACCGACGCTTGCAACAACGGTTACGTTTTAGAGGGCTTTTTGGCTTTGGATCATAGACTATAACGGAGTGCCCCATTTCCAAAGATCCCATTGATTGGATTATCGATTGGTAGTATCCTGTTGAAGCCATTTCGACAGTCCTGTTGGACACCACGTTACTTGGAAGACGTTGCTACTGTCGTTGCAAGTAACAGGTGTATGGAACTTGGCATCTATTTGATGCAAATCTCGTTTGGTAATATATATGAGCAGCAGGAACTTAGAAGTCACGTGCAGTTACGTACTCACCGGGATAATCTGTTCCTTGTATATACCAAGTCACGACTGACAGTGACTCTCACCATTTCGACAGTCTTGTTCGACGTCGTCACTTCGAAGACATTCCAGGCATTGCAGGGAACAAGTGTATTGAACGTGGCAGGTGTTTGACGGGCCTAAACGGGCAAACGACTGTGGGCATTTTTCAAGACTTGGATGTAAGAAAATATATCTTTCCTTTCCCGATGTCGGCCACAATAAACCACACACTCTGCGCATACCGTCTGATGTCGGGAACCTGCAGTTGAGATTTAGTGGTGATTCGATTAGCCGTTACGGAAATATTTGCGCGCAGCGAAGACGGTTCCATTCGCAGGAGATCGCGTCTTTGGGGGAGAAGTATGGAAGACGACGACAATCTCACTTTCGACATGGATAGCTTCGGCGTGCGAGCCAAATTCGGTGGAGATCAGACTCGCCCTTCCTGTAGAACCTGACCAACACACAAACACACACACACACACACACACACACACACACACACACACACACACACACACACACACACATGCACACACATACACGCATGCACCCATGCACACGCAGACAGACAGACAGACAGACAGACTAGATGCAGTACATAACTGTTGCCGGGCACATTAAGTCTGCATCAGAACTAATCAATTTGTGCTTTGAGTCATAAATCTACATAGTATCTTACGAAATTCTTCTTTAATTTGTATGGGCGCATCCACATACATTTTTAAAAATCGGTGTATTTGAAATTTGCTTGTACACTAAGACACTGTAGATGTGGAGTGAAGTGCTGTGTCTTTTGAATACACTTGAACTGCAAGAGTTCTAATTACGCAAGGCATTGCAAATAGAAAACTATATCATGATCATGATAGACTTTACATGGCAATTTTATATCTTCTGATGTTGGTGTCACTTCCAGATTGTCTGTGCAATGTTACTGGTTCTGAAACATCAGCCGGTGGGAGCTGCAATGCTACAACAGGACAGTGTACATGTAAAGCCAATGTGAAGGGGTTGAAATGTGATACTTGCAAGACAGGATTCTTTAATCTACAAGCATCAGACGTTGATGGATGTGAACGTAAAAAAGCTATTGTGTGGTGACAGATCTTGATACTTGATGTCACATGTTGTAGCTTGTAACTGCAATGTTGATGGATCTACTGCAGCATCTATGGGTGCATGTAATGATGGTGGTCATTGTGATTGTAAGGCAAACGTAGTTGGACTGAAGTGTGATACTTGTCAAGTAAGAATTGTAATGGTCTAAAGATGATGTAGTTTTGTCATGTCTTGTTGACATATTAGCACGAGTTCTTTTTGACTGGTAATAATGTCGCTAATGGCTGTCAACCATGTGGTTGCTCCCTGTCATCTGCAATATCACTGTCATGTAACCAGTTAACAGGACAATGTCCTTGTAAATCTGGTTTGACTGGTCGTACTTGTGGCATCATCGAAGACTTGCATTGGCTGCCTTTTTTGGAGGGTCTCATCTATGAAGCAGAGTCTGCTTGGCTTAGTGTAAGTTAGAGACTTGTGTTGTGTTATTAGTAAACGTTTATGTGCTTGTCAACACAGGGAGGCGCCATGGTTGAGAGACGAGTCAGTGATCTCAGCAAGTTTACTGGAACGGGTGGAGTGAGAATGAGTGGTGATGGTAATCGCATTACATTTCGTGTGACCGTTCCACAGAGATCAATTCAGTATAGACTGATTATTCGTTATGAGGTGAGCGATTGTTGCTTGGGCTTGTCAGAGTTAGAATAAGTCAATATGTGGTGTAGGCACCAAGTTCATTTGACAGTGTCGTGTTGACAGCAGTGAGATCAGGTGATGGGGCAAGTGTACTTACTGCTGAAGACATATTACCATCTGCACCCACATTTGCTAATCCTCACGAGAGACAATTAATGGGACAGCAGATTGCTGGTTCTCAACTGATTGTTAACTTTACTTACAATCTTAATGCTGGAGCTGGAAATCCCATCGATGGATTTTTTGTTGATTCGGTCTGTTTTAGATGAATGTGACATTTGGATAAATATTGTTTAATTGTGGCTTTGTTACAGCTTTTACTTATGCCAGTACACACGGATCTTCCTGAGTTTCAGGCGTTATCTTTTGGTGATCAATTAGTGTTTCCATTCACTTGCAATGATGTGCGGGAATCTGTACCACAGTCATCTTCAGCAAGTCTCACAGAGTTTTGCAGAAATATCACTATTCTAATCAATGCCGCTCTTTTCAATGGAGCATTGAGTATGAAGACAATCTTTGTTTGATTTTGTAGTTTTGAATTGCGAATGTTTTGTGATGTGTGTAGATTGTAGTTGTGACAATATAGGAACATTGGGTTCTAGTCAAGAGTGTGAAAAGCTGGGTGGTCAGTGTACTTGTGCATCAAACATTGTCACTCGAACTTGCCCAGCGTGCGACTACACATACTTTGGCTTTGACAGTGCTGGCTGTGAAGGTAATTTGTGTGTGTGTGTGTGTGTGTGTGTGTGTGTGTGTGTGTGTGTGTGTGTGTGTGTGTGTGTGTCTGTGTGTCTGTTTCTGTGTCTGTGTCTGTGTCTGTGTCTGTGTCTGTCTGTCTGTGTGTGTGTGTGTGTGTGTGTGTGTGTGTGTGTGTGTGTGTGTGTGTGTGTGTGTGTGTGTGTGTGTGTGTGTGTGTGTGTGTGTGTGTATCTGTGTGTGTGTGTGTGTTTGTGTGTGTTTGTGTGTGTGTTTGTGTGTGTGTGTGTGTGTGTGTGTGTGTGTGTGTGTGTGTGTGTGTGTGTGTGTGTGTGTGTGTGTGTGTGTGTGTGTCTGTTTCTGTGTCTGTGTCTGTGTCTGTGTCTGTGTCTGTCTGTGTGTGTGTGTGTGTGTGTGTGTGTGTGTGTGTGTGTGTGTGTGTGTGTGTGTGTGTGTGTGTGTGTGTGTGTGTGTGTGTGTGTATCTGTGTGTGTGTGTGTGTTTGTGTGTTTGTGTGTGTTTGTGTGTTTGTGTGTGTGTTTGTGTGTGTGTGTTTGTGTGTGTGTTTGTGTGTGTGTGTGTGTGTGTGTGTGTGTGTGTGTGTGTGTGTGTGTGTGTGTGTGTGTGTGTGTGTGTGTGTGTGTGTGTGTGTGTGTGTGTGTGTGTGTGTGTGTGTGTGTGTGTGTGTGTGACAAGCCGGTGCTTGTGCACGTTTCTAGGTCCATGAGATTGCTAAGCACAGGCATAGTTCTCTTGAGTAGCACACAATAGCCCAGCATAGGGATGGGGGTATGAGTGGGAAAAGACAGGTCCTAACGGTTAAGTTTTTGTAGTTTTTGTATGCCCACACTTGATTCTTGGTCTATTTCAAGGAGCTGACATGTAATATGCACAAATAACTGATTGCTTCTAATGCTATGTCAGCGGCATATATCAGGGTGTTCTTGGTATTGTTGTTATATGCTAGTGTTTTTTATTGTCATTCAATAAGAAAACGTCTAGCTTTTAAATGACAAGGGTCTGTACAACCACGACAGGGCAAGCTATCAGTCAGAGAACAGACTGTGAGCGAGAAAGAAGGAACATCTACGTAAGTAAGTAGGTGTTGCTCTTTAGTTTTAGCATATCATATGGAAAGAACGGGCACAGCTGCTGTTTAGGAAACATAATGATTTGTGACATTGCAGCAAAAGTGCTTCTAACAATGACATATCATATTAATTAATGGAAATGATTGACAGAGTTATCTTGGTATGATGTGGACAACAGACAAAGACCAAGAATTTTGCATCTCAACTGGCTGTGAGCTTTCCCAAAGTGGCAAAATGCTGCCATTGCTTGTCTGGCAAAAACACTGCATTCTGACTAGATTAATCTTGTTAATTGAGTGAGTAAATGCACTTAATCACAAATTTTAGCATGTGTAGCAATTTGGTAGGGTACAGTACGTAGGACAGCATGAATTCAAGGATTGTTTTTTGACATTTTGTGTATTTGTATTGCAGCCTGTGTGTGTAATGTCATTGGGTCAAACTCAGGTCAGTGCAATGAGACTGGTTATTGTGACTGCAAAGGAAATGCAGGCGGTCAGAGGTGTGACATCTGTAAATCAACGTTCTTCAATTTTTCCAGCAGCAATTCAGATGTCTGTGAAGGTAATTTCATAGCACATTGAAAATTAGCACATCGAGATATATCTTTTCTTGCCAATTGCGAAAGATCAGAATTAGCGAGCTGTCGGTAATGACTAAGTTGTCTTAACTAAATCTATAAAGAAGAGCTGTCTATGTATCTGTCAGTAAGAACCTTTCTTGAAAATGGTGAGTCTGATCTCCATCAAATTTTGCTCAAACACGCCGAAACGACGGAGCTTGACAGTGAAGCTGTCGTTGTCCTCCGGACTCTCCCAGACTTCTCCCAAGATGACACGATTTCCTGCAGATTGCACCAGCCTCTGCTCGTGTGTGAATTTCTCTGGAACAGCGCATTGGATTTTCACCAAAATTAAAATGCTTGTTCCCAATGTTGGATGGCATACGTGAATTGTGTCATTTTTAGTGTCGACGATGTTGAGTAATGCAAGATATATTTAGTATATTCAGGTCTTTGAACAATAAGCCTACATTTTTTTGCTCGTGTATGTGCATAGAATAGCTGCACTGTTTGATATGCCTGTTTCTCGCAATGGCAGCAATATCTTGAAAGCGACGGCATTCAATGCAACTGTCGAAACAGCGAGACATGACTGGCAAATATATGGGAACCCGATTAGACGAGTGACTAAGTAACTGCATGTGACTTTCGAGTTTTTGCTGCACGGTTTTATGTTTCTGAAAGGAAACCTCACTGCTAATTTCTTGCAAAGGGACATTTGGTTACATTTTCATTTGTCTTAAACGGTCAACTTAATTTGTCAACTTATTGAGTGATTACATCTGGGACCTTACAGTGTTGCAAGTTTAAGTCACAGTGATGGCGAGCTATGGCATAATATCTTTAGGCAAGAAACTCACACACGGTTGCTTCTCTTGTCTCAGGGGTATATATGAGAAATGAGTACCTGGTCATTGACTGGGGTGGCAAAGGCCCTCGACTGCGACAAAGTCCATCAGCCATTGGGGTCCTGGTTGGACTTCGTTTGCCCACACCACAGTTGGCGTCGCAGTCTGTGCTCCAGCGAGTACCTGGCCAGGCTCCATGAGATTGCTTAGCACGGCCCATAGCTCTTGCATAGTGTACAGGAACCCAGCCATCTACCAACAGAGCAGAGTGCATTGTTGCAATCTGCAAATGCAGTCATTGACAACGCACATTATCTGGCTGCAGGTCGTAACCGTAACAAAAGGTAGTTCCTTATCCATTGGCCATTTCTTGCATTTTGTTTGTGTGTATGTGTGTGTGTGTGTGTGTGTGTGTGTGTGTGTGTGTGTGTGTGTGTGTGTGTGTGTGTGTGTGTGTGTGTGTGTGTGTGTGTGTGTGTGTGTGTATGTGTATTCATGTGATTGAGCGCCTGCATGTCATCTTGCTGATTGAGCGCCAGCATTTCATGTTGCTGTTTGATTTATCTGTCTTCTAAAGCCCTTGATTTACAACGTGTAGGAATGGATTTGAATCATATGGGTGGTTGCTTATATTGGCTCGATTTTGCAAAGAAATCTTCGTTTGAGAGGAAACATTCGTTTGGCCTCATTTGCGTGACTTACCGCTACATCACCATGATGCCTTATGCACATGAGTAATGGCGTCACAATATCTTGGTAGCTGAATGGTGGATTGTATATTAGTGCTTACTGGAAAATCTGCCAGTCCACCAAAATAGCTTTCCTGCCAATATTTCATATTTCATCTTATATGGTATTTGCGACATATGAGCTCTTTAACGGAGAACTCTCACCAAATTAACAATCTCTCAGATGAAAGCAGTCACTTTGTGACACAACCCTTTGCAATCGTATACTGCAGACATTCACCACAACGGAGAAATAAAGCATTGAAATTACCTATGTGGGTGTGTTTAGTATCCGTATAGTAAACTCTGATTACTGGTTGGCAAGGAAGCTCGATACCTGTGCACTTTTCAAGGTAAGGATTGTGAGATATGTGGTGGGAAGTTGTGATTTATTGACTAAAACAAAGCGGGATTCCAAAATTATCACACAAGTATCGACTGTGTCAATAGAACCATGGAGCCTCAAAAGGATACCCTTTTTAGATTAGTTCATAGATAGTGTCTTGCTGCATTTTGGGTTCGTTAGGAGTGCTTGGTTCGGTTCAACCTAAAGTATTTACTTCCAAACGATGACACAGAGAGTAAGTTACTACGGGAAATCGTCTGAACAACTCGGGGCTCATTCTCAGTTTCTGTGGGTGTCTGAACCCTAAGCTTCGTACAGGAAGATACTATGCCTTGTATCTTTCTTTCGGCAAATTTTAGTATTTGGGGAGAGTTCTCCTTTAAAGACACTCATTTTAGTCGGTATCTTGTAACGGTTTATGTTCTTTTTAGTAGACCATGACCAGTGTTTTTGCTCAGTTGTTACGTCAATCAACAATGACATCACAAGTGTTTGGCGTCTTTGCCTTTGTCATCTAAATTGCAGAAATAACTAGAAGTGTGCCTCTGGAGTAGAAATGACTACTTACCTGTTCTTTGGCTGGTGGTACTAGCTATTGACTGTATTTGTCAACAGAGAACAGACTGTGAGCGAGAAAAGAAACATCTACATCAGTAAATAGGTGTTGCTTGTCCTGTTAACATATCATGTGGAAAGAATGGGCACAGCTGCTGATTAGGAAACATAATGATTTGTAACATTGCAGCAAATGTGCTTTCAATGACATATAATATTAATGGAAATGATTGACAGAGTTATCTTGGCATGAACTGGACAACAGACAAAGACAAACAATGTTGCATCTCAACTGGCTATGAGCTTTCCCAAACTGGCAAAATGCTGTGATTGCCCCTCTGGCAAAATACTGCATTCTGACTAGATTAATCTTTTTAAGTGAGTAAATGCACGTAATCACAAATTTTAGCATGTGTAGCAATTTGGTAGGGTACAGTAGGATAGCATGAATTTAAGGATTGTTTTTGACATTGTGTGTATTTGTATTGCAGCCTGTATGTGTAATGTTATTGGGTCAAACTCATCTCAGTGCAATGAGACTGGTTATTGCGACTGCAAAGGAAATGTGGGCGGTCAGAGGTGTGATGTCTGTAAATCACAGTTTTTCAATTTTACCAGCAGCAATTCAGATATCTGTGAAGGTAATTGTACATTGTAATTAGCTCATTGATATCAGGATGTGCAGATCTATCATTGCTTGGGATTTGTGGAAATCAGGAATAGTGAGCGATAGCCGACTGGTCTTAATCATACTGTTCGTTGATGTAATTCCAGGTGTATTGTAGATCTGATAATAGTTGATCTCTGGAGGTTGGGAACCTGACCAGCTGGACACCTCTCCTTGTTTGTATAACAGGCATATCTGCACAACACTTGACTTCAGTCAATGGGACATCTGCAGAGCACATCGCAAAAGCACTAACAAACTCTTCATACTTGTTCACCAGAGTGTTCTAAAAAGAATAAGCTTTTCTACGAGAAACAGGCTTTCCAAAGAGGTTAAGCTGTCAGGACATTGCTATTGCAAACTGCAAGAAGGCAGGCAATATTTCCTGGGAACATTTAGCACTTAGCACCTTTTGTTTCCCCTGGGTGTTATCAACACTTCCTTGATTACCAGAGAAATTTTCACACTTTGCGCATTAAAGCCACACTGTCAAGATTTGTATGCATGCTTGTGCGCTCTAGGCATGCCACACTTTGCACAAACCTACATGGGGACTCCTAGTACAACGTTATGGCGTTTCGTGAAGATAGAACACGTACTAGATACTACGCATACTAGAATGGTTTTCGTAACACTTGCTGTACACTTGCTGCGACGTCCTGCTCCTTGACGCGCACCTGTGTGGTTTTTCTTTGGAGATACCAATGTCATATCCATGACAACATCCGTGAATGGTGTCCATCACGTGCGCCTTGTAAAGGGCTCATCTTCATCATAGAAAGGAACCGTTCGAAGTCGAAAACAAACCTTATGCCTGCTCTATATTTGCAAAACTTACAAGACGTATCAAATTGATGCATAATGACCTAGTCAAGAACGACGACTTCGACAGTCAGGCGCTCAAAGCACAACGAAAGTCAATCTATTGCCAAAACGTGGCAGATAGCGCAATATAACTATGAGTAAAATTGCACTTGCCAATGATTCCTCGTTTGGAGAACTTGAAAAATTTCCACCTAAATTCAAGTTTGACAGTGTCGCTATAATAGAACACACTCTAGCTTTCTTATCTATTCTATTTATGCACTTTGTGCTTGTTAAGCTTGGTATGCTTGTTTTAGGTCCTCCACAGAAATGTAATGTAGTTTCAACCCAAAGTTATGATGGTCAGAGTATGAATGTTGCAGTTAGCTGTCCAGAAAATGGAAATTCTCCTATAACTGCATACCGGATAGAATATCGGTTGGATGGCAATGGTATGACATGGAAGTCAAGAGAGTTTGATGCTACTATTCTTCAACCCTTTGTTATTGATGGTCTTGAACCATTTGAATCATACAATTTTAGAGCAACAGCTAGGAACAAATATGGTTATGAAGCTGGAGAGTTATCATTTAATAATGTTGTTACAAATACTACCGCTGAAGACTGTAAGTTTTGTTATTTTTGTTTAGTATTGTCAATAATTTGTTTTCATATTTTATCAGATCCTGGTCCTCCCAGTATAGTCAGTTCATCACAAAATGCTTCTCGCTGGCTTGTTGTGTCTTGGTCACTACCTGACCAACCAAAAGGTGATCCCAAATACTATTTTGTGTACTACCAACGAGTTGGTCTTCGTCAAATGCGAGACACCAAACGATTGAATGTAACTGGCACATCGGTCAATTTAACCATGCTCAGTCCATTTACTTGGTACAGTGTTGAAGTGGCAGCAGTGAATGTTCGTTCTCATGATGGTAAGGCATTGGAGGGGCAAAGGAGCGTTGCGAGGAACTTCGGCACAGATGAAGATGGTATGTTTGGCAATAGGTACTTAATTACGGCAATAACATATAAACAGTGATCCCACATACTATTTTGTGTACTACCAACGAGTTAGTCTTTGTCAAATGCGAGACACTAAACGATTTACAACCAAGTGGGCCAATTTGACAATGCTCACTCCATTTACACAATACATTGTTGAGGTGGCAGCAGTGAATGTTCGGTCTCATGATGGTAAGGTGTTGGAAGGACAAAGAAGTACTGTCATTGTTGCCAACACAGCAGAAGATGGTAAGTTTGTACTATATGCAACATGCGTATTTAGACTCTGTAGTCAAAACTTCAATTATGGGGCGTGTTTGGTTGACCTCTTTCAGAAGAGACTTCAACTTTGGAAGACACGTAATTAATTGGAAGAGACCGAAAGATTGGAGTTAATCGAACGATTGACATTTTCTCTCTGGAAGAGCCGTACAACTGCATGTGCATACTCAGTTGTTTGTTCCTCGTTAGTCTTACAATACTGTATTGTCGTACATTGCATGAGCATGCAGGGCAAGTGTAACCACACCTCTGTTTCTGTACTCTTCCAGCCAAGAGCTGGAAGAAGCTGGAAGAGTTTTCCGGAAAAAGTCAGTGAGCAATTGAATATGCATCTGAGAGATTTTTTGTTCTGGAAGAGGTCAATCAAATGTGCCCCAAGTTGATCAAGATTTGCTAACAAGGCAATATATAGCAGTGACAAAAACAGTATTTATACAGTAGTGTATTAATAGTAGTTTACTGTATTATGTTGATGGATATCACCTAACATGTACTGACTGTTTATGTGGTTCATTGCAGCTCCTACAACTGCACCACGTGACGTGACATTTACTACTGATCCACCACATACAGTTAATGTGAGTTGGAGGGAACCCACCACACCAAATGGAATTGTTCGATATTACATTGTTGAATACATGCTAGCAGACGAAAGTGGAACTAAAACGGTTTTAAATCGAGTAAAAGGGCTTAGCCAGGTGATTAGCAACTTGCTAGAATCGACATATTATGATGTCACAGTTCAAGCCTACACCATTGGAGTTGGACCAGCAGCATCAATAAGAGTAGCAGCACATGCAATGAGTAAGTTGTTATTTAGTTAGCAGATACACCAAGTTTGGTACTAAACTGTCTATGTACTGGTTGTTTGTATATCCAGCACCAACTCCACCTCAGCATGTGAGAAATTCAAGTGTGATGTCAAGTTTGGTTACTATTCAGTGGGATTCTCCTGTTAACTCAAATGGCATCCTTCTCTTTTATACAGTCAGTAAATGCACGGTTAATTTATGCATTTGCTGTTTTGTTCTTTCAATTCTTTTTTGTGTGTAGGTTTACTATAGCACTGATGCTTTACAATATGACTCGTCTCCTGACATTTTCATTAGTCGAACTACATACACGTTGATGAATCTTAGTCCATACACAACGTACTTCATTTACATGTCAGTTACAAACAATGCCAACTTTAACTCAGAAAGTTTGCCTAGCAACGTTATTCAAGTGCAAACTCTTTGGTCTCCTCCTCTTAAACCAGATAAACCATTAACTGGTGACACAAGACCATCAGCAACAACTATAACAGTGGTGCCTCCAAGTGTTGATGATTCCAATGGTCCAATAAAGTGCTATCATACGTTTTAATCAAATTGCACGTGAGACTCTAATCTGACTTGTTGTAGGTATGTTGATTTTGTTGTGCACGAGGATGTGACTGGATCTGTTGGTGATGAGGCAGCTAATATACCACCTGTTATTAAACCATATGACAAGAGTAGGATCTGGTATGTGGCAGCTCGATATGAATATGATCAGTACAAGAAGAACATAGGCGGACGTCAGTTTATAATTGGAAATGGTTCAGTGGTGTCTGCTGGAGGTATAGAGTACACAAATGGACCACTACAGCCAGGACAGTCATATCTGGTTTATATCCGCGTCATTGGGATTGGAGATGATGGGGTATGTGCTGGTTAATATTTATTGTAATTTACTAATTAGTTTGCAATTTGCTTGTGCATAATAGATGCAGGAGTTCTCATCAGTCAGTAAGGCTACAAGTGAGACAAATATTTTGCTGTATACTGTATACATGCACATTTAGATGATAAGCTGTATTTGGTTACTGATTAGGTTAAATTGCGTGTAATGTTTATTTGTATGTAGGGTACACAACTGCGTCTGCAGAGAATGAGTCAGAGAATGAGTCATCATCTGGAGGATCATCAAATTCTGTCTTGATCATTGCAGTTGCTGTTACACTAAGTGTCATCATTCTTGTGCTAATCATTGTAGTTTTTGCTTTGCTGAGGTGAAATATTTAAGTTACAAATATTTGTAATATTTAACTTCTAAGCTAACATGTGTGACATGCAGGAAGAACAGGTGCGCTATATATAGAAATGAGATGAAATCAGAGACTGGCACATATGATAGCGTCATTACCAATGAAGCAACATCTGGAACAAGTGAACGTTTGGAGGCAAGCAATGCGATAATGACATTTAATAGCTTATATGCTGCTACAGGTGAGAATATTGACATGACGTCAGATTCTACTTACCAAGACTTTGTTTTTGTTATGTTTATTTGTAAACTATAGACTTTGATATAGTACTGTGATCATCAGCAATTAGTGAAAGTATACCTACTAATAGTAATCATTGTTATCAACTGAATCACGAAGAGCATTCACACGTCTAAAGCTTATCTGAATGTATGTGGCTAGACAATACATTTGCCTTCGTTTACTACACAGGCAACATCTCATGTCTAGTTAATTGTAGGCTGCATGGACTTTATGTCTCTCAGGGTTTAATATTTTGCAGTCAGAGATACAACAGGTTGTCACTACAGCTAGTAACGCTTTGTGATAGAACACTAGCTACAACACTTAGTGACTATGACTACACAAGTTTGACTATATATAGGGTCTATGGGGTGTATGCTATTGGGCCGGTTCAGAGTGCAAGGAGTGAGAATTGTCTCTGAAAGCTTTATTAATTAATGGGTATCATTGATTGTAGATAACTTTATGGTTTACTTGAAACCTATAGAATAATTAGAAAGGCACGTGTTTTTTACTTTTGAAATTGTTTAGTCTAGAGTAAGGCATATACAATTTTAACATTTATTGAGTTGTTTTGCCTTGTATGTGTTACTGAATCTTTGGAATTAATGTTAAATAATGACTATATGGACACTCAAGTGTAGTACTGACCTGTACTAGAGAATTACTTTATGATATTGTAGATAAGCACATCAGATTTGCTCTTACAGGTGCAGACAGTGGTGCTGAATCAACTGCATACGAAGAGGTTGGAATCACTGCAGGCCAGCACAACAGGATAGACGAGGAAGTGTTGTATGAGAGTGTGGATGATGAATCCGCACTTTAATCTCAATGTAATAATGGAGAAAACTCTCTGGTAATAACTTGCCTGTTTTTAGGTTTAAAGTGCATTTGTTATAGTTTTTGTTCTCTTATCTATATGTTTGACATAGCCATTAATGGTTGGGTTGTTTGTAGCTAGTTTGTATGAAGGGTTAGCTAGAAGTGAGAAGAATAACTTTGTATTGTTTGTGACTATCTGCTTATGAGAAGATAGAGCTGAATATACAAAGTAGGAACAATTTAGGAGAGTTTAACAAAATTTTGAATTCATTCAAGTTTATTGAAAATTTCAAAATTTATAGATTAGTTTTATAGTACACTGTATACACTGTATTTCTAATCACATATATTCTACTGTGTTGTAAAGGCATTGTACAGGAAGATCATTTAGTCACAACTCATTTCTTATTTGTTCATTAGTGGCTGCCTAGATGTTGTTCAGCTTGTACTCAAATTTTATGATTTTATGGTGACTAAGTTGCCCTTGTGGTCTTGTCAGAGTTTCTAAACATGAGGTTGCCATGGTATGTATAGTGTTAGAGCTAGAAAATTAGAATACATGTACTATAATTAGCTATATTGTATACATGCAAAGATGAGAAACTTTGTGGTTCTTTCATTTTTGAGTTTGCAGACTAGAAAAAAAGGTGTATTCAACAAAACAATAATAATCTCATAATAGAAAAGAAACAAACAATTTTTGCAAGTCAAAAGTTCAGAATGGTGTATACTAATTAACATGTCAGGTAGGTACACTATTATCTGACTTTCTCTATATGTGAAGATCTATTTACTGCAAATCAATGCTAATTCGCTTTTTCAAAAGTGGCAGCTAGTAGAGTGACGGAACTAGAAAAAGAGTGAACTTGCATTCAGTAGACTGAGTACTTTGTCAACTTAGTGTTGTTGGGATGTGTGGCAGCCTTCAGTGCAGCATTAAAAGTTGCCATGCAACCTGTTCATTCACATTTATTGCTCGCATTATCATTTAGCTATTTTTGCAAACCAACGTAGAATCTACTGTCTACTGAATTGAATAGCGTGCGTTAGTCATTGCTATACAGACCAACAACAACTCGTAGATGCAGGGGACCTGTGGACGACATCATGCAGTTGCTATTTCAAAGTGAGAAAAGGCTGCGTGCTAATTTAGAGGTGGACCGCAAAATTGCAGAGTTTGCGAGCCGCATGAGGAACAAACATTTTGTGACGTTACGACATACCGACAAACGCCAGCACAAAGCAAAGTACAAGAACCAGTCACCGCAGCGCAAGGGCACTAGTTGCTTTGAAACCGCAGCGCAAGGGCACTAGTTGCTTTTCAAAGTAGAAAAGGTCGCGTGCTGTAGGAGTGAAAAGTACAGATAGCGGTTTGCGACTACATGTATTTACGATACAGAACAAACAATCATACGGCTGCGTCCATGGAGCACTTTTCTTTAGATATATAGACATTACAATTAGAAACATATTATATAGAAATGACGAAAAATGTAGGGATTGCATGAAAACAATACAAAGAATTTGGCATTATAGGAGCGCATACAAATTTAGAGGCGAGTTTTGCGTACTATACGCACCAATACACACACACACACACACACACACACACACACACACACACACACACACACACACACACACACACACACACACACACACACACACACACACACATTGGATCAAAGCGGACGTTCACGGCTGAGCGGGCGGTTCGTCCAAACCCACCGAACCCCCCCCCACAGCCTACAGGCCTGTTGCAGAACGCCTGCTGTTGCGCTTGGGGATCAGGGTTCTAGCCAGGCATACTAAGAGATGGCAGGCCGCCACACTTTGGGATTGACCGCCATGCCATGTGAACATTCCAGTTGGAATTAGTGGCTACAAGGATAGGAAACACAAGTTTGCACTACTCATTGTGTTTTGACCTTTTACAGAGAGTGATAATTATGGCCTCAGCAGGTGTGCTATTTACTGTGCTGTTGATTCCCTGTTGTGTGCTCTACAGATCTTATTACAAAGCATAATGACTAAATGGAAAGCAGCATAATTGAATGAGAATGTAGCATGCCTATAAACATACTTGTCCCTTGACTAGTACCCAGTCCTCCTCTTCGCGCGCGCTCCACGTGTTTTGGCACGTGCTTTTTGTTCAACTACAATAGAATCAACAGCATAGTAAGACAGCTCATGTCTCAGCTGCCATTCGACAGCTTTGCTCTGTTAAAACTCCTCTGCTTGAAGAGTCTTGTACAGATTTGGATCATCAGCCGCCAATAGCCTTTGCATCAAGCGCAGATTTTTGACGCCCAGTACGATTCGATCTCGAATCAACGAGTCCCGGATGTTTCAAAAGTTACATGAACGTGTTAGCGTGCGCAATGCCGTTACATATTGGTCTTTAGACTCACCTTCCTACTGTAACGCATGAAAATTGGTGGCGTTCGCATATAACATTTGCTTTGGGTGCATAATGCTCCTCAAATTTCTGTAACACTACAAGATGTTTCTCAGTGTCGTCTTCCTGTGCGAATGCGAAGCTGACGTACACTTCTAGTTCCTCCGGGCCAATCGCTTGGACAAGCAGCGATGTCTTGACTTCTGATGGAGTTAAATCATCTGCCTGGCGCGTCGCTTTGAGGTAGGAATCAAAACCTGTGTCGCCATTTTCTCCACACTGGCTGGCGCCAATTCACCGCCGGTCGGCACTGCGGTGGAGGAAGAACTGTGAGAACTGTAGCTTTGAAGTGGTCAGAGTTGGATGCTTTCGCCATCTCCTGGTACCATATAAGATTGTAAATTCAAGTCAGTATTGTACTACGATATTCAATCTACCCATCCTAGCTCTATCCCGGATATCCATCCTGGTATCCACACAACACACGACACACACAATCACTCAATCACTCACTTACGTCTGCACTTCAAAGAGTAGCCAAACTCTTAATTAATATATATGCATGCATATATGCAACAAAGCCTGAGCATCTGGAGGGAACTACAAAGTAGAAGATCTAGTCTATGGCTATCTAGCACCGCGCTGAAGAAAGGACTGTCGCCGAAATTAGCCAGACCGTTGGTAGGACCAGGGCCACGGCGTACAGTTGCATGGCTTAGGCCTATAGCCCATCATTTGTAGGCGTGGTCATACAAATTACGAACTGTAAGTAGATGTGAACACCAAAGCTGTATTATAGCTATAGACCTATGCCCTGTCCTTCCTACGGCAAGATACGGTGAATCCAAATTCTAAAACCAAAATCTTGTGTTCCGGATGTAATGAATAAATTCGAATCTTGCTCTTCCAGCTTTTTTCATTGAAATCGACAAAGTACCCGTGTAGTGCTTGGTACAGAAAACGTGTAAATGGGATTTGGTGCAAATGCAATAAGAATTTGGAGAGGAACGAAAGCGATATAAAAGTTAATTAAAGAAACATTTCATTCCTCGAAGCCTTCCGAAGGACGACGACACGTAAAGTCTACACAGGAAAGGTGTGGGCGTGTGTTCGAATTAACCGAAATTTTAGCGTTTCCGTCACAGAAATATTTTATGCGGGGTCTACCCCTCGAGAGAGGACCCAATAAATTACGTTTTATATTTTACACACAAACCTTTCCGTTTGCGTGCTGCCGGGTGTGTGAGCCAATTTCGGGTGCGAACGGACAAAAGACGTGCCGGCGTATCGCGAACACACACACACACACACACACACACACACACACACACACACACACACACACGCACACACACACACACACACACACACACACAAATGGACAAATGGACAAATGTCAAGCCCTCCACGTCATTCGTGAATGACGTCAACCTTAAGGTTAGTTGCGGAGATAGCTCCCCCTTCCTCTAGAGACAGGGCCTCCATACGCTACGTGGAGGCTTAGGGCCAGCGCTACAATTCACCTGGAGCTTGGCCAGAGTCATCCAGTGGCACTGACTGTGGCGCAGCTTTGGGACTGGACACCAAGGCCTACACGTACTTGTCTGCTGCATGATGTTACTGCCAAGCCAGCGGTCATGTCTACCCCAGTCAATGACCAGGTACTCATTTATACTCCTGAGTCGAGAGAAGCAATTGTCTGTAAGTTTCTTGCTTAAGGAAATTATGCCATAGCTCGCCATCACCGTGACTTGAACCTGCAACCCTGCAAGGTCCCGGATGTTTTCATTCTCCAAATGCACTCTCTAACCAACTGAGCTATAGCACCACACACACACACACACACACACACACACACACACACACACACACACACACACACACACACACAACTGTAGATTTATTAATTAACGCATACTTCCGTTCTATGGTACAGATGATTAAATAGCTAATTTAAATCTGGAAGCGTGGCTGATCCTAACCCTTGTGACGTCACGGAACCCCCATCCGAAAATCCTGAATCCGCCCCTGGAGTAGTGTAAGGGTATGCGATGTTATACGGGGAGTCAGTGTTGAGTTGGACTCTGAGCGCGACCATGTCTAACAGTACTTCTACCGTTACACTACAACGCGCGATGCTCACCTTTGCTTGAAAAACATTAGCTAGAAAATTGTTCCAGCTCACAAACATAGGTATTTTGCCGCTACCTAAAGCGCAGAACGTTAAGCTATCCAGCGAGTGTTCACACGTTCCATTTCGTCTCCGTTGAAAGAATTCAGAAGTAATTGAATTCAAAAGTGTGCGGAATTGCCCCGTGCGCGGAAATACCCCGGATTACCTTATAGACACAGACAAGTAGGTAACAGACAGCACTAGAATTATAGGTGAGGCCGCCGAACGGAGGTCGCAGTGAATGCATCCACTTAGACAGATCGATTGATACTGACTCACCTGTCGTCAAACTGAGTTGCAATTAGAAACCTCGAATCAATATGCGCCAAGAAAATTTATGTAGTCTCGCGTAGCCAGACCTTTTCTCGCCACGTTTGGTCGTCACGTGGTCCACCGCAAGAAAACGATCACGTAACAATCGTTGGACCTCAGTTGGTTTAGTACGCTGTTACACAGCAATGTGGACACTCACTCAAATACAAGGAACAGGTTGAAATCTAGGGTCTTTTTTATGATTCTGAGCAGATTGACGCTGCCATGGCCAGAAAGTCTAGCTCAATGACTTTCATGAGAGTGGCTAGCGACAGTCATTATTGATTATCGGTTGATTAGGTGTAAGGCAAATTTACCTTTTATCAGGCAAAGAGTACAGAGTAGGAAGGAAAGGTGCGCATGTCACACATTTTATTGTCTATCTATCGTTTATTTATATCAATTTGCCTGCAGATTGCGACGTTTTACTGGAAGATAAATCGGTCAGCAGATTTCACGCTGTTCTGAACGTTGTTTCTTCTACCCAGGTATGCAAAAATTTATCTTAATTTATTAAATTATTAATGATCAATTATTGCAAATAAACTGAAAGTAATAAAAATGGGTAGACTACTGTAGACAAATCAAACAAAACTAACAGATATGAAGTGCAGAAGTAAAAGGCTGGAGCAAACTGTCTGGAGACAGAAATTGCTGTATTATGAAAGTTTACCTGCTGTGTGCATGTAATGTGTGTGACTGTAACAATAATTACATATATGGTATTTCCGCGAGTCATACCAAGGGTTGGTATTTTTCAATCACCTCAGAATTATTTTGGCTATGGGTTACCAGGATTCTAGCCAGGGCAATCTTTACTGTCATATTGGGAGCGTTGCTAGACGGATGGGGAGGTTCCAACAGTCATTGTCCCAATGAGGAGCGGTTTATGGGGTTAGGTTGTACAAACACATTGCACTAAATTTATGTAAAAAGCACTTAACGACACCCGTTGGTATTGTAATCTTATCTATACTAACTAGGTGAGTCTTCCCATTAGTCACCAGTGAATATGGAATTGGTTCTAAACTTGTTTACTTAATTAATCCTAATGAAGTGTTAGATACCCAGGAGGAGTGACAGATGCTTTACCAGCAAGCCTCAAGTGTCTGAACCATCATGAATTGTTCACAAATTATCTCTCTACTAGAGAGACTACAGCGAGGTGATTTAAGTAAAGACGTATACAGAATCTCCCTGACCAGATGGTCTATCCTACAAAGCAGGAAATAGGCCAGGAAGTGAGGAGCATTACCTAGAGTTGCGTATTTGTATAGATTTGTGGGCGTGGTACTAGAGGATTTGTGTGCATTGTTTTTATTAAAACTGGTTGGCAGAAAGTCCTGGCTAGAACCTTGGGTTATTATTAGGCCGAAAGTCCAAGATTGGCAGAAAGTCCAAGCATAGGTTATTATTGTTTGACCCTTCCTGGCAGAGAGTGTACCTATGAGTGTTGGACAATACCATTCACATACAGTAAGCTGGTTCCATAGCTACCAACGAACATGTAGCAAACAATTATATGAACTGGAGTGAGAGTGACTCGTGGGTTACAGTTTACTCTTCGAGCATGGGTCACTGTTTTTTCAATCGCCTCAGAACATGGATTCAAGGACGGGTTACTACTATTCAAGCATGTGTTACTACTATTCGAGCATGTGTTACTACTATTCGAGCATGGGTTACTACTTGGGGAAAATATGGTATGAACCATTCCCTGGAAATCATTTTTAGGAGCCAGTGTATTTGCTGTTTTTTTACCATTTTACTTAACAGAGTTTTACTTGATGCAAGACCAGGTGCATTTGGTTAAGTGATGGTTCAGCAGAGTGGTTGATCTGACATTTTATATTTTAGGCATCCATTCTTATTTGATTTGATAGTCCTTTCTTGTAATTACCAACGTCAACATTTAGTTCAATTTCTTTATTTCTTGCATCATATTCACTACTGTATTTATTTGCTATTAAAATATAAACAGTTACAGTATTACAGTATTGTCACTAATGCACTTCCACATCTAGGATCATCAACTCTGTAATTAGATTTTGTTTGCTGCTTTCGTCAGTTGTCTGGACTTTTTGGTCACTTACTGATTCTAAACCATCTATGCAATAACTATTGCGCCTTGACAATCCTGTCGTGTAGGTATGTCTGATCAAAAACAAAATTGTGTTTGGTCGTGAACACCAGTTGGTCGGTCAATGACCATGATCGACCATTATATTCCACTCTGGACTGTGCAGTGCATCTTGCAATGGAAATAGCAGGAGTAGGTAGTTGGGTTTGTGTCAATTTTAGTGTGATATTAATTTTAAGCTTAGGTTGAGAGAATGTTTTGTACATAGAACAAAATTGCATGATTTGGTGTGGCCTCATAACAATAACTGCAAGTTAATTTTAATTATTGGTATATTTAGACATGATGTGAATGCATCAAATTATTCTGCACATATAGTGCAGTTCCCGAAACTACATAATTTTATTTTTACACAAAGAAGTTATTTCAAGGTTGATAGTACTGAATTACTGCAATCTATGGATAATGTGATAATTAGAGTACTATATGGAGGTCTTACGTAATGCAAATGTAACTCTTACATGTTGTAATGTGTGTTTTGTAATTCTTGTATTCGTCAGAGTCAGAATAGTCATAACGCCAATACAAATGTTAGCCTAACTGATAAAGGCTCAAAGTTTGGAACAAAAGTGAATGACAGACAACTTGCTGCTAATGAAACGGTTGCCATTCACAATGGAGATGTTGTCATGTTTGGAATGCAAGGGTCCTTCAAGTATGTACACATAGAGTATTAGACTGTGAAGAAGAACGACACTAACCCACTGTGTACTTAGAGTTGGCTTTGAGCAACTGGTGTTTTGTTGCTCAGGAATGCTTGTAGAAGAAAAGAGGGCATTGAAGCCTATAGTGAACAAGCTCGGTTATTTCTGTTGTCTTATCTATCGTGTTGGTGATGGCGATATAGTTATTGGTCATGTGTAGGAGGCAGAATCAGCAATGATTGGACAAGTGACTGCACACACTTGGTTATGAACAGCATTACAGTCACTATTAAGGTCATCAGTTGAAGTGTGTAATTTGTAGCAATAGTATTTTGGTGATTCTTGACATTGCATGGTAGAGCATAGCTGCAACTGTTTGTATTTATTGTGAATTAATTTTTGCTTATTCCTTACTTACATGGTACATTGCATGTACCGAATTCAAATTTACATATTGGATTCGACAGCTGATGCAAATGCATAGTCAATGTCTGCAATAACATAATGCATTGCAATATATTGAACACTGATGTACACATACTTATAGCATATCTAGAAATGCACTTTGCTGATATACTGGCAATACGTCACACGTAAGACTTACTGAGATGACTGAATATATACTTTTGATAACAATTTGGTGCAAGATGCGAATCTTATTTAGAGACAACCTTTATGCGTCATGTCTTTTTGGTTGGTAGAGGTGTCCCCATTTCTTGCACCTTTATATACAACCAACTACAGTGTAGAAATGTGTTGCAAAAAACTTTTTAAACCAAAGATTGTATGTTTCAATAAAACTAGCTAATGACCAAGGCACCTTGAAATCTAGTTCAACTGCAAAAGAAGGAATTTGGGCAAGTTTCAGTCTTTTGATGAAGCTCTATAGTTCCTTGAGTTCTACCTTATAAAATTTTGCAATAGACACTCTTAACTTACTTGTAACTGAGTTATCAGAGCTATTCCTGTTTCTATTGTGTTAAAGACAAACACCAGCATTTACAAGATTAACCCATTAGTATAGTGCTAGAACTTGAATGGACTGCAATGATAACACAATATGGAACATCTATCTGAATATTACACATTTCATCTTTTTTGTCATATAGACTGTTTAGGTATGTGTAGTTGGCGAGTGTTGTCTGTTTGTGCTTGTGTTTGTGTTTGAGTGTCTCTTTGTAGGTATAACTGTATGTTTGTGTATGTGAATACTTACCACTGCTTGTCTTACATTTCTTTGTTTTTTAGGTGGTTGCTGCTCTAGTGACTTGTAAACCAATTATCATACCAAGATGGCTAGAGCAAGCTTGTACATGCGTTGAGCAAAATGACCCTTTGCCAGATCCCTCACAGTGCATTGTTCAGTTATTTATTTGAATTCTTGTATGGTACTCAGTTTGTTTCAGGTATCTCCCAACATTGGCTGAGGAGTCACTGCAAAATACAAAAATCTCTTTTCTGCCTGATGAGAGAAGACAGAAACTGCTCTGTGGAAAAACTGTAATACTGCTTACAAAGAAAATGGTATATTGTACACCTCTTTGTTGATTGCATTGTAGTGATTGTATAATTGCCGTACTTACTTGAGTATTACCCCACCCCTATGGGTTTTGGCTATAGCATCTAGGAAAAGTATGGGTTGGGAGGTTACTCAATAGTCTGACACCTAGAGGTGTTAATGGGCGGAAGTGATTAATTACTTAACTAAATGACTAATGACACCACCTGTCAATGCTAAATTTTTTGGTAGTTTTTGACACTACCAAGCCATTCCTGTGATGCCAAATGACAAACTAATTTTCTGTTCAACAGTTAATGAACGAATTGTCTTTGGAATAGCTTCTGCATTTGCCAAAGGCGTGGGCAAGTGAATAATAATGGTATTAGTATTTCTACAGGCAGAGCAAATATAGCAGACAGTCACTGGAGGAAGCATCAATTAGTACTAACCAAAGGAAAAGGTATGAAAATCTTAAAGTCTAGGTCAAGTTGGGGATGCGAGATTACTTGAGCCCTGGGGCTATACTCAAGCGAGTAAAGTAATTATAAACATGATGTACCTTTTGGTCTCTGTTAGTTATTGTTTTATGACACTTACCTGGTTGCATTTGTTCATGGGTTTAATATACTGTATACATGTAAGTGACTGGCTATATACTTCTGTCTTTTTGTACTTGCTGCTTTTAGGTTATATACTCCATTACTTTCAATTTGATTTCTAAGTCAAATTGGCATTGAATGGTAGAGCTAAGTTATGAGAGATTGATTTTAATTGTTTGACTGCTTTATTCCTGCATCAATTTATTTATTAACAGAGAGTACATTTTACTATGTCAGTTGCAACATAAAGCTCATAAGTAATTTGTATTTTGTTAGACAAGCTTGTTTTCTAATACCCCCTGTTTACAGGAGCACGCATAGTGAGCCGAGCTGCGCCAGCCCGTGTTTAAACGACACACTCTATAGAAGGAAGGCGATGCGTATCATTGACATGCGTGAAGTACTTGAGGTTGATGTAGGTTGTGTTAGCTCACATTTGCAGTGGACACAAGCCAAGCTGCTCGCGTTTTCTCTATGGTTTTACAACATACTGTAGAAACCAAGCCAGTAGGGGCTGGGCCGCTTACAAGTGGTCGTGCAAAGGGGGTATCAGACTACATATGTGGAAGGTTGTGGTAGTTATTTTTAAGGTGACATATACTAAACATCCTTTTGGTAGTGACTAAGAATAGTTAAAGGATACGATCGGTCTTATTTTAGAAATCTGGTGTAGAGTGTCATGCTGTTGTCATTTTCAAAGTTGTAGTATATGTTTTTAATGAACTGTCTACTAACTATCAAAATCAGTGCCACTGTTTTTGTCATTAGTAGATTTGGCTAGGCATTCTGACTTGAAATGCCACTCACATTGTGCCTATTTGTGCTCATATGCATGTATTCACCTACCTAATAGACGTTGCCAACACTTTCTCTGCACCTTGGGAAAGGCCAGTAAGTTGGACATCAGTATATTTTAAAATGTTCAATTTGAAGTTATTTTTAAGTTTTTTTCAAATGCATGCAGTAATAATTATTGTAACATCTTTTAATGCATAAAGCAGCTATAGCAGAGAATAGTGTGATACTTAGCTGTGGTGATGGTGGTGGTAGAGGTGGTAATTCTATGAAATGATGCAGTTGTTTGTCAACTTTTCGTTAGGGATGAGGTATTGTTTTACCTGCTGCTCAAATTTTGGCCAATCATGTTAGGATCTGGTCGTTAATAAAAGCAAGATTTATGTTTAGTCTATGTTTGCTTTGAAGTTGTAGAGTTACTATCCTTGACAAATCAATGTTGATATTCTTTGATTTCAGTTTTTTGGTCATTTTAATTTTACATTTAGGTACGTAAATGCACAAGCACTACATGTTTAATGTGGAGACACTTTTCAGTTAGCCCTAAATCACATCTCCAGGCGTGTAGTGGCATTGTACTATAGACTCTGCAAGCTATAGAACAATGAAATCTATGTGCTGTTATGCCCCTTTATGATGGGCAAGTGGGGTCCTTACCCCATCTGGGCTCCTGTCAATCCGGCAGGTGAGCCCAGAAGGTACATGTTTCTGTGTAGTCCACATGACGATCATGACTAGCCAATTCGATATACATTGCAGGCATTTTGGTGACCGGAAATCTCTGAACGTCATCGTCAGCAGACCGTTTTCCTGACCACAGGAACTCGCCAACAACTGAGACAAAGCTAGAGAAACATAATAAAGAAAGACAGACAAGTTTCATAAGTTAGTGTCGTCACTGGGATTTGAACTCCCAAACCATGGAGTGAAAGCCATTGTCGCTAACCAATAAGCCATATTATTATGTCGTGCTCAACCAGATCAGTCTGGTTTGTAAGATCTTTTGTAAGTACCGGAGGCAAACCCTGCCTCAGAGGTGCTTAGACCATCAGGACTGTCTAGACAGAAGACATGACTTTACGTAGGATCTGACTGGATCCATGAAGCGTTATATTGTTGTTGTCACCCTCTAAGTAGGATAAGTGGGGTCTTGACCCTCAGCTGGGTGCCCACCAACTTGGGAGGTAAGTCCCAGAGAGGTATATGTTTTTGTGTAATCCATATGGTGCTAGTAACTGGCTTATCATTATTGATTATGTGCTCTACGGGGATTTCACCAAATCTGACAGCACGCCCAGTAGATATCAATGACGACCAGGAAAGCACTGATCCTCATTTCCAACGGTTCCCGTGCCAGATCATGGAAACTCGCCATCGACAGAAACAAGTCTACTCTCACAGACATAGCCAAATAGACAGTAACATAACCAACAGACTCGTTTTATTATATTGCTGTTGCCACCCGTGATTTAACCCAGGCCATCATGGTCAGAGAACCAGAACTGTATTAAACCACTAGGCTATTATTGTGTCGTTATGTCCCTTCATGATGGGCAAATGGGGTCTTTACCCCATCTTGGTGCCCACCAACCCGGCAGGTGAGTTCAGCAGGGTACATGTGTCTGTGTAGTCAATGACTAACCAATTCAATATAGATTACAGGCATTACGGTGACTGCAAACTTGGTACAGCATGCCTAGTGGATATCAATGACCACCAGGAAAGCGCTGAACATAATCATCAACGGACGGTTTGCCAGACCACAGAAACTACCCAATGACTGAAACGAGTCATAGTCTTATGGACAAAGCTAGAGAAACATGAGAAACAAAGACTGACGAATTTCATAATTTACAGTCATTGGGGTTTGAACCCCCAAACCATGGAGTGGTAGCCATTGTTGTCAACCACTAAATATTATGTGTTGTTATGCCCCTTCATAGTGGGCAAATGGGGTCTTTACCGCACATGAGCCCCCACCAACCCGGCAGGTTAGCCCAGCAGGGTACATGTTTCTGTGTAGTCCACACGGCAATCAATGGCTAGCCAATTCGATATAGATTGCAGGCATTATGGTGACCACGAACTCAATACAGCATACCTAGTGGATATCAATGACCACCAAGAAGCACTGAATGTCATCGTCAACGGACTGTGTGCTTAGACCACAGAAACTTCCCAACAACTGAAACGAGTAGTCTCATGGATAAAGCTGGAGAAACATGAGAAACAACAGACAAGTTTTATAATTTACTGTCGTCACTGGGGTTTGAACACCCAAACCATGGAGTGGTAGCCATTGTCGCTAACCACTTTATTATTATTAGTATGTGTTGCTATGCAACTCCATGATGGGCAAGTTTACCCCCATCTGGGCGCCCACCAACCCGGCAGGTGAGCCCAGCAGGGTACATGTTTCTGTGTCTTATTATGTGTCGTGCTCAACCAGATCAGTCTGGTTTGTAAAGTCTATTACAAGTACTGGAAGCAAACCCTGCTTCAGAAGTACTTAGATCATCACGGCTGTGTAGAAAGAAAACATGACTTTAGGAAGGATCCAAGTAGATCCCAGAAGCACTGTTTTCTGTAACTGCTGCAGTTTGTGATGACCTGGAATAATGTCCAGCCACCGTGCAATACCTGTGTGCACTGTGGCCAAAGCTCCCAAGACCACCGGAACCACCAGTGTTTGACAATGCCACATGCGGCTTATCTCCAATCGCGAGTCGCTGTACTTCGCCAACTTGTCAGCATGTTTCCTGCCAATGTTGCCATCAGCAAGACAGCTGATATCAATAAGAAGACAAGTGTTTGTCTTCTTATTTCTGAAAATTATTATTATTATTGACACAGCATTTGGCTAGAAGACTAATTCATTAAATGTGAGCTACAAAGTCTACAGTAAATTGACTTGTTTCTGTATGATCAGTCAAAAATGGAATGGCTGGTGGAACCACTATGTATCTGGACATGTTGGCAAAACTGAAAATCCGACTTTAGTTAGATCTCAGTGCCAGTGTTTCGTCGAGTCTGGATATATATATATATATATATATATATATATATATATATATATATATATATATATATATATATATTTGTACGTTCTGTTTGTACAAGCAAAATTTACTTGTGTGTGCCCTAATTGCTTTTACCATGTTATACGTAATTCTCAATTGCTTTAAGGTCTAAAAGAAGGAAGGTTTAGGGCTATATCAGCAGTCACAGCACTAACTATAAGTTTGCAGCAAATGATTAGCTTTTACCATACAATACCTCAAGATTTACAGTTAGCCGTAGTGTGAGTGTTATGATGATCTACAGTATTATCAGTATAAATATTATCAATATTATCAATATCAATATTATACATTTCTGTTGTATCATGTCCTTCTGTCAGCATTGCATATATCAATTATGTCTGCCTGCCGAAGAACCTTGCTGACTACATGTACGTATGATGTTGGCTACTTTGTCCTTATATAGTAATAATAATACCACTTTGTATGGAATGGCATCTGCTTCGATTTTGTCTGCTTGCATGCTTACTTAGTGGTCGCTGTTGATTCTCTGTCTTGTGTCTTTGTGTGCAAATAGCACGTATAACAACTGCAACAGTTATTATTATTATTGCACTGTGTGTGTGTGTGTGTGTGTGTGTGTGTGTGTGTGTGTGTGTGTGTGTGTGTGTGTGTGTGTGTGTGTGTGTGTGAAAAACATCTGAGACGTATTGTGTGTGTCTATTTATGCATCGTTTGCACATGAACATCTGCTTTGTTTATTGACAGTTTGAACGACTGCAGCTAACAATAATTAATGCTGGAGGTCGCAGTCAACTTTTGAATTACAACACTAAAGCATCTGACATGTGCAAGCTCATAGATCATGACACAATTGTATTATCTGTTGATCTTCCTCAAAACTGTGCTCCTCAAGAGAAAGAATGGGTTATGCGAGCAACAAAATTCATTCAAAAGTGGGGTAGCTACATGTTTTATTACATTTCATTAGAGATTGATGTTTATGTTTGTTTAGAAACCAACGTCGGTTAATTCAAGAGTCTCAGCTTGGACTTGCAATTCTTCATGTGTCATTAGAAAATTTCTGCAACCCTTTTAGTAAATGTAAGTTTAAAGTATGACCTTTCAGCAGCGTTTGTGGGAAAACTAGCCATTAGAACTAACAGTGAGTATTGTGACCTATGTATTTAGTTCTATACTAAATATACTTGTGAATTTTTACGGCAATGATTAACTTAAAACTATATTGAGGAAACAAGAAGCAACACGCAAATGGTGCTTTGTGGTGTTAAAATAAATTAATATTTTGGACTAATGACACAGTAGCATGTATCTGATGTTGCAGCGGTGTGTATGTAGACCATGTCTTTTCAAATATATTGTTCTTGTAATTAGTGACAAACAGTATGTTTTAGTTTTATTTGCGAAAGTGATAGCATACAATGCTACATTGTATACGAATCCACTTTGATCACTTTGTCATTAATTTTACTTTGGTTTAATCAGTAGAAAGATCATACAATATGTTTGAATCATTCTATGTTAGATTTTCTTTCAGCAGGCATACAAAGGCTTCTAAATATTCTCAAGTGACTTTCATGATGTATTCGTTATGATTAAAAACACATACGCATCTTATTGCTTCCAATATATTGGTTATGGTAGAATGAATGTCACATTACATTAATTAAGATTGTTATTTGTTGACAGGTCAGCAGTCAAGTCAGACATCGGTCACTTGCACTCAAACTCAGTCACTTTCTATGGCTGGACCTGATCATTCTACAAACGAACGTCCCCTTCAGAGATCAAATGTAGATAACAGTTTAGTGGTACAAGATGATAGCAGTTTTAGTCAACAAAATCCTTCAAAACGGCATTGTGGAGACAAGAATACAAGACAAGTTGTTGATTTTTGGTTAGTGGTAAACATTCGGTTTATCTAGTGTATATTGTGTAGAAACAAAGCATAGCAGACTGTTTGACTGGAGGAAATGTAGGAAGGTCAGCTTTACAATTTTTTGTTATGAACTGATTATTGAATGTTCCTTTCGTTCTGTAGTAATATACCGTACTGTACCTCATTTTGGGCATTTCCCCGACAAGTTCCCGACATATTTCCTGAGCCTTTACTAATCACAAATAGTAGTAAAGAGGCTATTCCAACTACTTGTGCTTCAGAAACGGCAACGACAGCTACAGTGGCAGTCACAAATGGGTCTGAACGAGAACAGGAAAGTGTTGAGGAACCTGACATGAAACCTGAAAGGCAATGTCTTATCAGCGATAGTAGTATGTTTGCAGACCTTCCATCAGGTCAGCAAATAAAGTACACACGCCAAACTGCAGCAACTCTTCATGGACAGATGGTTGGTTTTGTGCAGGTCATGCTTTCAATTATAGAGAAAGACTGTTGCTTGTGTGCTTTAGCGTTCAAGTTTCAGTTGTATAATTTATAAGGACAGAGATCTTCCATCGAACATTACAAAAACTGAATTCAGAGATCTGAGCTTTGTAGCACCACAAAGAGAGTCATTTGCATCAAGCAGAGACTCTTATGGTTTTGATACTAGTGGTGTCATCAACGTCAAAATTTTTAGAAAGGTAGACATTATTTGAGCATTATTGTGTAGACTTTGCAAGTGT
Organism: Corticium candelabrum; assembly: GCF_963422355.1. Taxonomy (NCBI): domain Eukaryota; kingdom Metazoa; phylum Porifera; class Homoscleromorpha; order Homosclerophorida; family Plakinidae; genus Corticium; species Corticium candelabrum. The sequence continues at coordinate 4,518,879 of NC_085106.1, forward strand.
ACTATATGTTAAGCTAACTTTATGTGTCCTCAAGGCCTTTATGATTGATGAGAAAGCGTCTCAGGCTGTTTATCCCAATCAGTTCTACGTACATGAAAACAAAGCTAAGGAGGAGTGGAGAAAAGAAACGCTGGCTAAGGTAGATAGTCATTTGATAGTGAACAACACTAAATAACACGATCTTTGTTAGATTGCTGAAGAGGATGCCAAAACGAGACTTGAATATGAAGAAGAAGGAGAAGAAGAGAAAAATTTGTTTAAGTGCGTTTTCTGTGTGATAAGAATTCAAAGAATCAATAAGCAATTGTTGAACTGCATGTGATAGGTGGTAGTGGCCCATCAAGAAGGCTAAAGTGTGATAGCTGCAAACTGATTGTTTGGATCAGGATTAGGATTTTTGTTGGTAGATTAAGGTAATGTTTTAATAGAACTGACTTAATTAGTCCTGCAACTGTTGGTTAGTTCATTTATGTAATTGAAACTTGCATCAATTTGTTGATCACTTTACTGGTCGTATGATGCTTTTTCCATCTTGGACTTTTAGAAGAGAAAGCTAAAAGCAAGAGATAAAAATTATGAAACTCTATGTCTCTATTGCATAGGTATCGTGAAAACATCATGATGTGTTGTGGTGTGTTGGTGCCCAGCTTAAAAGAAGTTATACTGTGATCAATCGTTGTCTACTTCGAGTCTTGAATGGCACAGAAAAACTATACATAAGGTACGCAATATGAAATTATGACAAATCAGTGAGTCTGCAGGTAAACAGAGCGTTTTGAAAGTGGTCCAATTTAACGCGTTAAGAGTGTGGTCCAAGAATAGCCCGTCAAAAAAGCAATCTTCCTGCATACTGATATAATATTATCTAACAACGGGATCTTGAACTGTTTACCAACAATTACTTTACTACGTGGCTACGCGATGACTGAGCTCAGGGCAGTGTAAATGGCAATTAAGTCAAAATGCTATAATTTGCTTTAATCAATATTAGTTATTAATTCATTTATATTTCCAGCCAAGACCGGACTGACCGGACCAATTCCTACGGCCTTGAATTAGGCCTCTGAAAGTTCGAATTATCTTCTTGAAGAAAGTGGTCCTGCTAAGGCCGGAGTAGCCCGACCGTCTCCTAGGGCTCAGGACTATTGGCGAAAGTCTTTACTATAGGACAATGCAGAGTGTGTACATTCAGTCCTGTTGTATTTTATCAGTCAGGCAAAGTGAAATTAGCTTGGGGCGGGTTTAAACATGCATGGGCGCGAGGTGTGTGCACCCACTGTATGCAATAGGTATGCAATGTACTGTAGAGGTTGCTGCACAGAAGGACGTGAGGCAGCTTTTTCGTCTTGTGGTTCAGTACTGCTAGGGCTCCTCCAGGTTTTAGCGCATCTCGTTATTTCAGGGCTCGCGATTTTAGCACACTTCACTATGTCTATACTACAGATGGTCTACAATTCTCGTTGTTCAGAGTTACTGATGTTCCAAAACTACACGTTCGCCTTGCTCTTCCGTGCAGCGCTTGGCGTCACATGACTAGAACGACGTCACAGCCTCGACTAGATAATGTCATCTAGCACTTTTCCTGCAGGGCTGGCAGTATGACCGTGGCTTGCAACTGCATTCTGCAAACCAGTGGGAAAACCAGCAGCAGTCGAATGCAAACTCTGACTCGACGTGAGATCCTAGGTAGCATCATTCCTCCTTGGAATTGTACTTGACCGGTGCATATTGTCCCAATCAGCCTAGTGCAACGGACAAAAAGCCACCTTTGACTATATAAAAACTGCCGCTAAACTGAGAATGCTGTCTTTGTGCGTGGCAAGCTAATAAATTCGCGCTGACCTGACCAATAGAAACTCCCTCTAACTTCGCGTTTAGGCGTGGTCTTGACATTTGTGGACTTCTAAATACGTAATGCTTAGAAATAAGCTCTAATCAAATATCGCGATACCAAGGCTTCATGTGTGAGTCACATGTCTACGTAAAATATGAATTTGAATCTAGTGCACAAAGTCGTTTAGTTGTAAATTAATTGATTAAATATGCAAGTGTCGCCTAGAACAAGCACCAATTTCTGTATAGTATGGAGTATAGTGGCCGAGTACAAGGGTATACGGGCTACCTACCTTCCAATAGCAATTAGTATGCAGGTGTACATTCGTCGGTTTGCCTCGTCTTGCATTCTTTTAGGGAACTCGCGCACACTGTAACTGGTCAGTTTTATACTATTAATTAATTAATTAATTAAGTAGATATGTTTAACAGGCGTTTGCAAACGTACAGGTACGTAGTCAACTATGTACACTATGAGTCTGGGTTACATACATGTATAGTGTGTAAGAACAAACGTATCAGTTAGATAAAAGCCAATAGGAAGTGGGTGTGTTCCGAAGCATCGTGAAGTCTAGAGAGCCCCCATTTCTAGACGTCACACTACGACCTTGTCGTGTATTTAATCGAACCTCTAGTACCCAACTCTGTCTCTATCGGTACAATTTAAATTAGCATTAGATTTCTTTGCGTTCTCATATAATACTAGAGTAACACTACAAAGCCATGGAAGATTTTTTTCGTTTCCAGTATACGAGGACAGTATAATCAAGCTGACGTAGAGACCGACGACAAAAAGATTTACCATCTTGTCAAACTATGGACATCCCACAGGTCTACTAGGATATGATTACACAAGTGTATTCCTTGTGAGAGCATGCGGCCCATGTTTCTGATGTGGTGTTGTATGTGTAAACATACAAACGCAGCAACATGGCGACGTGTACGAAGCGCATGCAAATGTGTCTTCCGTGCCTGTGACAAGGTTCCTGTCGTCCCCGAAGGAGCTGCCAGAGTAAGCAAACAAAATGTGTTCCTCTTCAAAACCTAGAGCGATAGATTTGTCAAGACAATTCACTCGAATTCTTGCCGGATATGACGTGAGACCACGTGACGGACACGTGTGCGCTAGTCTCGCGTAGCCAGAACCTTCCTTATATGCGCTCTGGGCAGCCGTCATGCATAGGTGTGACGCGTGACGTTACACTACCGGCGACCTGGCGAATGCGACAACGTGCTTGTGGACGGCTGAATTCAAAGTACAGTAAGCTCATTCGAATTCTTTTAGGCTATAATTTGGATATAGAAAGCAAGGCTCCATCTCGGGGAAACGGTAACAGTTACTGAGAGGCGGAGTAAAGACTACCGTCAAAATGACGGTTGGGAGAGGGAAGTGACATTTGGAGTGGGGAAAACAGCATTTACTGACGGTTGGGACAGAATTGGAAAGCCCTACCATGCCTAATGTGGGACCATAGATGTAACGACATTTGCTAGTGGTCTTGATGGTCCCAAAGTTGCTACAGAACAATACATATTCTCATGTCAGACATCTTAGCGAGTGCATGGTCTCCTTGTTTGTTGTTGACCTTTCGCACAAGAAATGGTAATGAGTGATTGTGGTTGCAGCAGGTGTTCTACTAATTACTGTTTATCTTCAGTCTCATGTTTTGTACAGTACACCCTTTCTCTTCTAGGTCAGCTCATAATTCCAGTTTTAAGTCAACTTGTCATTGTAATAATACTGTTATCTGTCTGTCTGTTTGTCTGTGTTATGTTGCATATGATTCTAATACAACTAGAGAACAGATAAAGTAATTTTATGACGTCATTACCAAATGTGTCAACATCAAACATTTGATGACGTCATTAATGACGTCATATTTGACGGTTGGCAAAGTCCCAGCTAAAATACTGTGAATGTCAAGTTTCACATTTGTGTATTTATTGTTGCATCCCTGTGCACTACACACCTGCCATGACACATGTAAGATATAGCCTCGTCCCCAGACTCACGTGAGCCTGGCAGTGTCCGGTTCCCGTATAACACTTTCAGCCTCCCGTTCAGCTTCCCGTTATACGGGGAACTGGACACTGCCAGGCTCACATGAGTCTGGGGACGAGGCTAGTAAGATATATATCATCCAGCGGCAGAACAGAAATTGTGTGACATGTCTCTAAATTTACGATCCTATTTTACACCTAGACATAGTTCAACAAGTACATTTATTACGTGGTTTTACATGGGAGTTACCCTTAGAGCATGTTGGCATAATTTTATTATTAGCAACAGCAACTTTAAGCGGGGTGAGTCTGTAAAACTACAAACCTGAACAAGGAAGTTGCATGGATGTATTGGGAAAGTTTCCGGCAAATGCAATATTCTGATATATCTAACTTCTAAATTTTCTTATTGGGCTTTGATTTTGTTTTAGGAAAATGTTGATAACTTCTGCAGTGTCTTCAGTTGAGAGGTTGGAACATTGCTATGCTAATGTATGCATGACTGTATGTGTGTAGTGAATTTCATGGTCTGGGTGTAGACGTTTGCCGGTAATGATTTCCCACTGGATTGATTTGCCGTTTGCAAATATTTTAATCATGAAGCACATCACAAACATTTCTAATTGTTATAATGATTTTCTGCTTGGTTGATGAACTATTGGCACCAACTTTTGGTCTGGGGTATAAACAATTTAATAGGTAATATATTTATTAAAGATTTTATTGTTGTTGAAGCCTGCATGGCCATGGAAGTTTGATAGAGTAACGGCTAGGGGTACAGCACAGTGGATACTGCTTGAACAAACGCAATTAGTAAGGATTGTGTGTAAGTTCACGTGAATCAATTCTTGAAAGATTGGAAATTTGGTTTAGAGAAGGCAGTAAAAAACTCATTGGAGAACAGATCCTGTATAATGAAGTTGTACTGTAACAATGTTAGAACCCCAGGTTACCATTGACTGCTAATTGTCAGGAACATCTGTTGATCATAATGAGATCTGCCAAGGCCAGCAGTGTAATTCCAGGTGGGTTTGCATTGTTTGTCATATTCAGAAGCTGAATGAAGAAGCACAAAAGTGCTAAACCCTAAACTCAGAGTAATCCTCTGCATAAAATGATTTGATTTCATGTAGGCAACGCCACGGCAACTGGATTTGCTTGTGTCGTTAGTGTTGTGCCGACGCAAGGCAAGTCAAAGCTAAAAAAATTTTTGTTGGGTATTTCGAATTGTATTGTGCATGTGCTAGTTCGAGATAGAGTGCTGACTTATGCAAATACGTAACCGGATCTAGTAGGCGGTGTCTCGATCCTACAGGAAACACAGTGATCGCTAATGAATACATGCAGCCAAAACGTGCTTGAATTTTGTTGGACCAGCGCTAAACTTATAGTTCAGGTACATCCAGACACACTCGCAGTTTTGAAAAGGGCACACTAGACATATCACATCACTAGTATGTTTGTTTAGAAACAACTTAGTAGGTGCTGCTGCAGTCTGGACCAGAGTGATACAAGAATGATTTCAGAATAACCTAAGCCTATCAGCGTCTTAAAACCAGAATATTGGCTCTAAGTTCTGATTGGTTTGGTTTAGCAGTAATTGATTATCCTAAGTGCACTAAATCGGCGCTGATGATGCGCGTGTGAAATCCTCCTTGACGGCTAAGACGCCAGAGCCATGACTCAGAGCAGATACTGGTGCTCGCACGCGTCTTAGTTTTGTTTCTGCTCCAGTTCTTCAATCGATTCGAGCTTATGCATATGGTGGCATGCAGGTCAGGCACAGCAGCGTTGGTGGACCATCACCTTTGACAACGGGTCCAGCAGTTACGTACCCTATAGCTAGCGTTCTGCTGCTGAATCAAAAAGCCATCCTTTCATGCCGTCCACCAAGATATCACCGCAAACACATCTGACGTCGCTTTGTTCTTAAGGTACCAATACAAATTCCATCACCAACATGCCTTTCAATAGATGACTTTGATCCCTCATTGCAAAATCTTATATAGCTACTGCCATAATCCGTATGTAAAAGAAATAATGTAAGCACACTATCTAGTTATCTCGTATTTGATGCTGCGCGTTCTGTCATTACCAGAATTTACTCATGACGACCCGGTAACATACATTAACGTAATTAATTAATATTAAGTCAATTGTACTTTTCAGTATGTTCAAGAGAGACACTTTGTGAGGATGTTTTCTGGCAAACTTTATTCAAAATTGCATCATAGTCTATAGTAGTGAAGTGCAAGTCCATTGAGTTATTCTTGACCCATTGTAGACTTTATATGCTTTGTAGACGTTTCAGGCCGCTGATACCGCACTGAAAACTACAACTGCTTACATAAAGTGCACACGTGGTCCTTAATTAATAGAATAGGGATGTGAGGAAATTAGTTTTTGTTACATTGTTTGATAGTGCTCTTTGATCTAATAATTGATGTCTCCCTCGTGGTTGCCCCATTTTGCTTTCCAGCAAAGCAGTTACATATCTAGGTTTTCTGATGAGGGAGGGTCACCATGGTAAAGCTTTGCTCCTTCAGTGGCATGCACACTGACAAATTTCCAACAAACCGGAAACATAGGACAAACCAAACGCAGTACGTTGGTGAACCATGCTGGATCGTTTCTCTAGCAGCTCTCTCAAAAGATGGTCTAGGAAAGGGATTTTTTGTTGCTCGTGAGGGGTCTGCGCTAGATATGTTCTAGTGGGAGACAAATATCTTATTAGTATTATTAGTATTATTTTAATTGTCTATTTACAATATTGTCTTGGCTCTTCAGCTGGAATATTCTCTCTATTTTGCTGGGGTCCACGACGTCACGGAATTCATGGACTATCAGCACCAATTGCTTCTGCCTTTTTGCTTTCCTGTCCTTACTAGCGACCTGAATATATCGTGGTGTTTGGGCACTCCAGGCATCACCCTGGACTGGTTACTGATGCACAAATCTTTTACCGCCAAGGATAGGCCACGTGCAGGACCTTCGGACACAGTATTAGACACAGCTGAATGTCCATACCCAACAAAATCCAATTAAATTATTAATTCCATTCCAATAATGTTGCTCGGAAGACAGCAACCAATGCTATTGCAAGCGGAAAATATCATACTGATTAATTTAACAGATATCAACCAGCTACCTTAAGTAAGTCCTACAATAGTAGGAGCAAAGACGAAAATTACTTGTGACATTCATTATCAGCATACATTAGATCACCCCTACACTCGACTGCAGTAACCTCACGTTCCTTGGCAGATGTACTAGAAGAATCATGAGCAATATTATTTCTTAGAGAAAAACGTTGAACTATAATACCACATGTCCATATAAGTCATGCAGCTTGCATCAGTAACTTTTCTAATCTGTGTTACAAGGGATTCGAAACAAGGTGAAATAATTATATATCCTTAGATATTCACATTCATTTGTTTTACTTGTTTTATGCGTGTCTGCCAAATACTCAACTAAATCCTTTTGGTTTTCATATTCAACCTCCTTAATACGATTCAACACAAACCATTAATTAAAATGACTGTACGGCCGGGAAATGCACATTACGTAATATCGATTCTCGTATATTAACACAACTCTACATCTTGTACGCTGTTATAGCCCTTGTATGTGCGAATCCTAGCTGTTGGTGTAGATCTTGTTGACATACTGTGCACAAACCCGTTGCCATTACTCGTTGAAATGGGTTTCAACGAGTTACGTAAATACCCCCCCTTTCCCCTCCCCGCTTCGCAGACCATCTAGGCAGTCCCTTAGATTGGGGTGTTCGAGGGAGGGTTTGGACGAACCGTCCGGTCATCTGTTATGTCCGCTTTCGATCAAATGTATTGACGTGTAGTACGCGATATCCTATGTAGTGTGATATGTCAAACTTGATGCTATCCCTACGTACATTTCTCCTCGTGTTTACCAAAATGTGTTTTTATTTCTAATGTGTGTGTATATAATTCGAAAGGCAAAAAGCCAACGCTACGTGTTTGCGACGTAATTGGTGGCCACGGCCATGCATGCCAACGGGATGCGAATCTGTAAATGTGTGGGGTGGGGCAAGTGTAATAATTTTGACGTCAAGCTCACTCTCGAGCTAATGTAGAATACATGTACACGTGTACTCGTGTGAAGACTCGAGGTATGTGTCTTTCACCTGTTATGGATGACGACTCAATGTGGAAGCGCTATCAGAACAGAGTGTGAGTGACATACATTCCTTTATTGTGCTTAGCCACAGACTACTAGGTCGGTGCTGCGCATCCATTCTCACCGTAGTTTGGCGGAGACGATAGTACAGCCCGTATACAACGGAACGCCGCCATGGCCAATATTCGAACGCAACATGAGATGCTTTTTTAACTCCATTTGGTCATGATTATTGTAACATTCCGTCGATTTCTAGGTAGGCGTGCCTGACATGCAATGTGACAATTGCAATCCCGGCGCACAAGTGTCAGTGTTTACTAACTAGGGCTGGTTCACAGTATGCCATGGAGACGTGACGGACCGTGACGGATCCTGACGGACAGCTCTACGTCCTGTTGAATACATGTACATCCCGTTCCGTTAGTTGCCATTCCCTCCCTCCATGAATACGTCATCCTCGTTTAGCCTGTCCCTGATTGTGTAACAGTACCTATAATCATTTCCTGTTAAAGGTCTGTCAACTTCTGACGTAGCGGACAAAATAGAATCGATTCTATTTGTCCGTCAACGCTCCATGGAGCAATCCGTCCGTTGTCAGTCTCCCAATGCGCCTTTGATGTGGTTTGATGGAACGGAACGGATTGCTCTCTGTCCCATATTGTGAACCAGCCTTTAGACTATATTTTTGCTGCTGATTACCAAAATGAAAATATGGAAGGCACGTTATTAATGGTTTGACGGTTTAAAAATTTGAAAAAATTTAAGTAACTGTGTGCGTGGGTGTCTGTGAGCATTGATAGGCATGTGTTTGCGTTTTTGTTTGTTTCTCTGTCTGCTATTTGTTTGTTTCATTCTCTGTCTGTCTGTCAATACATATATTTTCAAAGAACAACTGTCTGTCTGTCTGTCTGTCTGTCTGTCTGTTAGAATCATTTATTTCTTACAATCACACTATCATACATCACAGCATAAACTACTCGACTAAAGCTAAATGCTTTATAGTGTTCATAGGTAAGTGTATACATATTTTCTGTCTGTCTGTCTGTTTGTCTGTCTGTCTGTCTGTCTGTTTGTATGTCGGTCTGTCGGCCTGTCTGTCTTTTATTTCTTACATCAAACTATGATGCAATTCTGCCAAGAACTACAGTACAACTAGACTAATGTTCACTGAAAGCTAACATTACAGCAAACTAAAACACTTATATATAACTAAGACTAATGAGGAAAGAATTGGGTGCTGAGAGAGTGAGGCCTTTCAGACCCACCGCACAACATGCTAAGTTTCTGTCTGTCTGTCTGTCTGTCTGTCAAATCTTTATATTTCATACATATGAACTATTACAAGCTATAGATACGAAAGTTCGTTATATATCAATTAGACCCACACGGGTCTCTAAAAATTATCAACTTAGGTTGCATGCAATTGGACACTATATATGTCACTAATGTCATTTTCTTTGCTTCGTGAGCGGTTCCTTTGCGTTGCACCTTTGGAGAGCTACTGTCTGTCAATACATATATTTTCAAACATTGAGCTATTATTCACCATCCAAGCAAAGCAACTAAATACTACCCAAGCCAATAGGGCTTGGTTCTTCCTACAACTATTTATGTTTATGTGGCTGTCTCTTGAAACAATCTTCTTTATTTGTCTGTCAATCACTCTAGCATTCGATTGTTGTAGACACACAGAAAACACAGATCTCCAGTATGTCTTGAAGGTTGATGCATTTGGCTTTTTGTCTTCGTCGCTTGATAGCTGTGACAGTTTCTTCAAATAGTCTTCAGATTTCTCTCCCCAACAGCCAAAATGTTTGAAGGCTATAGGCACAAATGTTGGTCGAAAATCTTCAGGTGTCTTTACCTTACAATACCCGTAACATCTGCAACTTCAGAGAGAGCCTTCTCAACTCTTAGGAGGCTACTGACCTACCTACGATCCACTATGATGGAGAAGAGGCTAAATAACTGTTCATTCTTACATGTGCACAAAGAGTTACTGGATGACAAGAACTTGGTAGACGTTGCGACCAATTTTGTTTCTTGTACCGACGAGCAAATAAGGTACTTTGGGGGCCTTAGTACTAGTGCTTGGTAATTGTTTTACCGGAATCTTGTATTGTGTTTGGTATGAGATTAATTATATAATGGATATCGTAAACGTTTCAAAATTTGTAGGCTATATAAAGCCTTTAAGGACAGTAGCTTCTCAAACAAGCGGATGGTCACGTGACTCTGGGAATTTGTTGCCAGCACCCCCAATCTGTAGGAGTTTCCGCCGCCACTTCTCCTAGTCGTACTTTTTGATCTTCAGATTTTCTCTTCTGGTTGCCGCTGCTCTCTGAGTTGTAGTTGATAAACTTCTATGCCATTACTCCAGGGATGCGCTAGAGCAATATTCTATTCAAGATCTACCCTCTGTCTGTTTGTATGTATGTATGTATGTTGATTTTATGTCACTGTCATGTTCCTAAACTGAGTTACCTAACAAGGCAAATATTTCCTGTTGATTTGCAAGCAGCAGCAAAGGGACATGATAATATGACTAGATTATCGTTTGAAACCATTGTACGTTACAATCATCTGAATGATATCAATTGGAAACAAGGAACTTTAAAGATCAAATTTGTTGGTTTTGGATTGACACAGATAAGTCAAATTTCACCAACAGCTTTCTTATCTTCATGGTGTCAAGCCATGAAAGACTTAACGGAGAGATTTTTATCATTTTTTGATTTAGTCATCTATGTTCAAAGCAGTAAATCACTGCCAGAGTCAATCGGCTCCACTGCGGCCTCTTCCTATCAAGCTTTACTACAAATGCCCAAGTCAAACCACGAAGATGGAGAACAACAGTCTCTTGATGACCTTATCTCATATCCAAAGAAATTACAGCATTGATTATCCACAAAGATTGCCAGTGATAGTGCTACTGATATTATTATACAAGCACAGTCTGATAGAGATGCAGCACGGTTGAGGTTCCTGCAAGGATGAGGGGCTGGTGCATGGCTGGATGTCATCCCCACTTCTGCTAAGCACGCTTTAAAAACAAACGAATTTTCTTTAGCATCTTACCTGAGGTTGGGAGAGGCTCTACCTTCACCAATTGGATTAAAAAGTGTGATAGTGGTCATGATTTGGATGAATACGGATACCATCTTTTGACCTGTAAATATGGAGGTGGATCTGTGTGGTCTCACAATTCAGTCTTAAATGGGTGGAGTGAATGCCTGTCTGACCTTCACCTTCCTCATCAAACACAACCAAGACATAAATACATCAATACTGAAGACCGTCCAGACATTACAATGTTTAATCCAAATACGTACTAGACAGAATTGGGATCTTGATGTGTCCCTGGCTCATCAATGCAGTCAAGACATTATTAGGAGGGCTAGCAAGGAAAATGGTCATGCTGCCACGACAGAGAAGAGAAGAAAATGAAAAAATATTTAGAAGAGCTTGTTCCAGGAGGATATGTATCAAGATTTTTTCCTCTTGTGATAGAACATTTTGGGAGGTGGGGCACAAAGTCAGAGAATTCTTTGCACCATTTGTCACAGCAGTCAGCAAATCAAGAAGCCAATTTTAATGCTTTCATTTTCATGTCGTATTGGAGATAAAGATTCTCTACAATTCTGCAAAGATGTAATACCAAATTATCAACTGTCACCTAATCATGGTGATTTAGATAGATTATTTGATTTTGACATTCAAAGTCAAGTCCAATAGTTAATGACTTTGTTATTTACAAGGACTGATTGTAATTTTTAAAAATTGTAGCATATGTACAAGTACAATTTGTATGAGAATAAATTATCTGTCTGTCTGTCTCTGTCTGTCTTCTTTCACTATTGAACACAAAAAGCAAAATTTTACAAGAACACTATAGGTAAAACTGCTAAGCTAAATGTCTGTCTGTCTGTCTGTCTGTCTGTCTGTCTGTCTGTCTGCCTGTCTGTCTGTCTGTCTGTCTGTCTGCCTGTCTGTCTGTCTGTCTGTCTGTCTATCGGCCGCTATGATGAGTCGGCAGAATTGTTTCTGCAAGAACTGGTAAACATAGGCAAAAGCTATTGGAGATACCAAACAGCAGTCGAATTTCTCACTGACTGGAGGCGACGCCTTTCTATTCTATCTCGCCTCTCACATGGTCAAGTAGAGAGACAAATTTAGAGATAGGGATATTCAGTTTTATCTATTAAGTTGGAATTGATGAACAGAGTAATGGACTGAGGTGGATTTGTATACTTTGTCCTATCTTTATAGTTTAAAATCAATGAAACAATCTGTCTGTCTGTCTATCTGACTGACTGACTGACTGACTGATTGCATGCCTGACTGCGTGCGTGTGAGTGTGCTCTTGTGTGTTGTCTAATGTTGTTAGGTAGTCGTGTATTTGTGATCATAGGGTTGTGCGCGTACTTATTATTACAGGAAGAGTACACGTTATCACATTTAACTTCTTTGCAGACAAGTTGCAACAACACATATTCCAAGAATCTTCTATTATTTGGTGCTTTCGTGTTTTGTTGTATTTCTGCTGCTAAGCTATTCAAGCATTGGTCACAAGTAAGAAAATGATACGTGTGTGTGTGGGTGGGTGGGTGGGTGGGTGGATGTGTGGGTGTGTGTGTGTGTGCGTGTGTGTGTATGCTTGTGCGTGCGTGTGCTTGTGCGTGCGTGGTGGGTGGGTGTGTGTTGTTTGTGTTTGTGTCTGTGTCTGTGTCTGTGTCTGTGTCTGTGTTGTTTGTTTGTGTGTGTGTGTGTGTGTGTGTGTGTGTGTGTGTGTGTGTGTGTGTGTGTGTGTGTGTGTGTGTGTCAAGATATTTGCTATGTAGATTAGCTTTAGACAGTAATGACCATGTACTGTTTGGTGTTTAGTTTTAGTGTTGAATGTACTCACAGTGGGGAGTGCATGTGTATGGATATCTAAAAATGTATTATATAATTTTTTTGACAAACTATTGCCCGACAAATATCTATCCGTACAGTGCAACCAGCCACCACCCCAAAACTGTTCTAAGCTGAACAAGACATATACATGTGTGTGTATGCAAAAAAAATAAATTGGCAAATGATAAGAATAAACGACGTCACGTGACACAGTTAATATGAAAAAACTTTGAATCAACTTTAATTATGTTATTTTACTAATAATTATATATTTGTGCAGCTAGATCGAGTCGTTTATTTTAATAGTTGCTATTGTGGTGCTGTCTAGAATTCTAAATATACGAAGAAGTTGTTTGCGTTCTTCACCATCCGACGTTTCACCTCCCAACCCACTATGGAGCTCTGTCGGTTGTAACGCGAAATACCCTCTGTTTTCCTGTCAGTCCGACTGCAAGAAGCGCGGTAGAGGGCTAGGCAATTTGGTCCCTGTCAATGCAGAACATTTTCGACATCCTATCCTTCAGAGGCATTGGAACAGTTGCGCAGTCGTTGGCTCATCAGGCCGTTTGCTGAAAACTGAATATGGACGCCACATTGATGATCACGAAATTGTCGCCAGAATCAACTACCCGCCAATAAAGGGATACGAAAAACACGTTGGATCCCGACCTTCCGACATCCATTTCTTTGGAGACAAAGTAGATAGATGTTTCAACGAAATCCACCCTGAGACCAAGCTGATGGTTTTTCCTCTCCCGTATGACTCAAACCGTAGAGACGTTTCTTTCAGAAGTTGCGACTCTAACAGAAAACTGCCGTTGTATTCAATTTCAAATTATATCATGAACTTTGCCAGAACGCTAATTTACAACTATTCACTAGCCCACCGTCCTGCCAATGTCAAGGCGGATAAGGTCATAAACAAAATGGCGTCGTCAGGTTTTCGGTCGGTTGTTTTCGCTATGATGCTGTGCAACCACGTCGATGTGTATGGATTTGGACTGAGTGGAGATAAAGAAGAGCCGGTTCATTACTTTGAGAAAAGCAGAAACCACCAACTATTTTTTATGTATCACTATCCTAATTATGAATTTGAGCTCCTAAGCCATTGGCCAAACGCGACATCGTCCGACTTCTATCCCGGCTTTGGCAAAGTACGGGTGTTTACATGAACGTCAAGCAGAAGAATTAGTATATATATTAAACAAATGTATACGTCTGTAGTTCATATGTTAAATAATTAATTTATTTCTTTATTTTACACTACACTAAATTGTTTAGCGTTTTCGTTTAGCTATAATTGACTGTATAGATGGCAACATCAATGACTACATGTATCTAAGCTAAGGACCCATTTTTATAGTCAAGCCAGCATTTTCGTTTGCAGACAAGCTATGATTTAAGTTGAGTCACTAAGCAGAGCTCTAGCTAGCACAGCTTATATGCTCAAAGTTTGATCATTAATATATAGAGATGTGTTTCTGTTCAATTGTTTAAGTTAATTAATTAAGCGTAAACACCGAACGAGAAAGTTGTGGCGGATTCAGGCATGCGCGCACACTCTGCACGTGCGATTCTATGATACTGTATTAAATAAATAAGTAAATAGGGACTGTGAACACTCGGTGTATGAAACGTCTATTCAATTTTCAATTTTGGTTTTGGAAATTGGATTTTAATAAAATGGTCTTCAATAACTGCTAAATCAATTTCTTAAATAAAATGAAAAACAAGAATTAAATATTGAATTCACATTGGCAGGAACCATTTTTGTTTGCAATTGTAAATTAAAAATTGATTCACATCCGGAACCACGTGAATGGCGCCTTGCGGTAATTGATAAGGCTCTGCTAATTCAGTTTAATTCATTAGGGCGATGCTGTCATGTTGCCGTAACACCTAGAGTCTTGTAATAGACTTTTCACAGGGCGTGGCACTAACGACGTCATCGCCTACCGCGCCCATTTGGTTCGATTTTGATGCATTGGCGTTTGTTAACCGCGTGAGTCTAGAGCCAAAGCAACAATTTTTCTTTTTGAACTTTAACCGGTGCGTATAGCGGTGCATCGAATCAGGTGAGGTCTCGTTAGGACTCGGCTCTTGTGTGTTTTGCGTGTTTGGCAGTGATGAACAACCTCTCTCTGATCTTTTTCGTGACTCTACCTCGTCATTTTGAGTGATGATTTAACATTGAGACTTGACAGACGTCAAATGCGGGTACAAACGTGCGTACGCAGCGCCGAATCCAAGAATTTTTGAAAGAGGGGGTTCACCTGGTAGCAGTTATATATAGCATTACTAATTTTCTCTTTTCTAATAAAATTATCTAGAATTATTGAACCACGGCTATTGGAAAAGAGGGGTTTGCAAACCCCCTGAACCCCATCTGGATTCGGCCCTGGTACGTAATCTAAGATGTGTGTTCTGTGTGGTACGCACTTACCAAATGGTTTGGTTCGTACCTCCTGAATACTTCCTAGAACGTGCGGCGTTTAGGGAATGACTGACTTGAAGAGGAAGTCTTTAGACAAGTCTGGTGGTACTTAGAGGTAAGAAGAGAATGCTTGATTAATATTTCATGTTGATGTAATGTCCTCAGCTGTACGTGGCTGTCATATAGATGAACCAGTCGCTCAGTGTTGTTGTACTGTGTTTTACCTTTTGGAGTGTGTAGTTGCCGTGCCATCATGGTTATTAACTGTGTTCCTGGATGTACCAATGTATCTGCAAACGGGAAATATTTGAAGTTTTACATGGAAATTTTTGTCACATGGATAAACTTTATTGCCATTTGAATGACGTTGACTGGTGGTTGCCACGGGATACTCTACATCGAAGTCTACCACGGTCATTTAGAGACACTTTCCCCAAAAGACCTGCATCATTGATGCAACGGAACTATTTACAGTCATTCAGATAGGGGTTTGTAATCAGTTTTCTTCTCCAGATACAAACGTCACGACACTGTGAAAGCATTAGTTGCAATATCGCCATGTGGTCATGTTATGTTTGTGTCACGACTATTTACTGGTGCCATAACAGGGACTTACCAAGCAGTCTGGCTTTCTCAATAAATTTGTGCCTGGAGATCAAGTCATGGCAAACAAAGGGTTTGTTATTGCTGACATTCTCATGGACGTTGGGCATCTCTTGTGCTATCTCCTTTTCTAAAAGGAGGAGGTCAGTTTACTGAGGAGCAAGTCATTAAATGCTGACAAGTGTCTTCTATTAGAATCGACATAGAGGGGTGATCAGACCGATAACGAACCATAACATTTCGCAATGTATAAATAACACTTAGTTCAAACATGGATCTTTTATATAAGGTATTTACTGTTTGTTCATATCTTACAAATTTGCATCCACCTCTTGTACTATAGATTTAATTTTTGTGTACGGTAAATTAATAGTAATTAGTGTCATTGATATCAATTTTAGTTTGTAAAGGTTAGTATATATTGGCTCTTGTTATCATTCTGTACTTCTGTGTGTAATGCTCAGGATACAGTACCATTTGCTGTTCAATTTCATTTTCATTGTGTACACCATTTTTAATAGTATTCCTCAATTATATCACTACAACATTAATTAATTGTATTTATCTACTTGCTACCTAGGGTCCTTCAAACGCCGCACTTTCTAGGAAGTATTCAGGAGGTACAAACCAAACCATTTGGCAAGTGCGTACCACACAGAACACGCATCATAGATTACGTACGCACGTTTGTACCCGCATTCGATGTCTGTCAAGTCTCGATGTTACATCATCACTCAAAATGGCCCGGCAGAGTCACGAAAGAGATCAGAAAGAGGTTGTTCATCACTGCAAAAGTTGAAAACACGCAAAACACACAAGAGCCGAGTCCTAATGAGGCCTCACCTGATTCGATGCATCGCTATACGCACCGGTTAAAGTTGGAAAAGAAAAATTGTTGCTTTGGCTCTAGACTCACGCAGTTAACAAACACCAATGCATCAAAAGCGAACCAAATCGGCGCGCGGTAGGCGATGACGTCTTTGGTACCACGCCCTGTAAAAAGGCAACAATGTTAAATCTCCAAAGTTAGGTGTCTAGAGAAGTATTTGCTGGAATTTGCGCTAGGTATAGCTGTACATACATGTCTACACGACCGACGAAGACAAGACAATGGATCGATTGAACAAGTACTCTTTCCATATTTAGTGTATGAAGCGAAACGTTCATTCAATTTTCAATTTTGGTTTTAGAAATTGGATTTTAATAAATTGGTTTGCAATAACTGCTAAATCAATTTCTTAAATGAAATAAAAAAACAAGAATTAAATGTGGAATTCACATTGGCAGGAACCATTTTTGTTTGGTCGGTCGTTTAGATGCATGTACACTATACTTAGATCAAATTCCAGCCAATAGTTCTCTAGACACCTAACTTCGGAGATTTAATTAACATAATTACAAGACTCTAGGTGTTACCGGTAACACCACAGCAACGCCCTAATGAATTAAACTGAATTAGCAGAGCGTTATCATCTAACGCATTGCGCCATTTACGTAGTCCCGGATGTTAATCAATTTTCAATTGCAAACAAAAATGGTTCCTGACAATGTGAATTCAATATTTAATTCTTGTTTTTTCATTTTATTTAAGAAATTGCTTTAGCAGTTATTGCAGACCATTTTATTAAAATCCAATTTCCAAAACCAAGATTGAAAATTGAATGGACGTTTCATACACTGAATCAGATGCACGACGTCGATCGAGAAGGACGAGAATTCTTAATTGGCTCTGTCACTTTTGGTTTAAAATTTTAGTTGTGAGTGGTACTAGGAAAGTAGACGCGCCTAAGCATGAGTGAGCTAGCAAAGCGTTTCAGTGGACATGGGCAGATATATGTGGGTGTGGCTCGATCTACGTATAGGAATTCGTCATGCTGCCCTTCCGTCAAACACAAGCCAGTATAGCGTAGGCATTTTTGAGACGATCATAATTATCGTGTAAAATTTGGCTACATATAATATCTTGTGTAAAGAAGTTGGTGGTATATTGGCTGAACTATGACGGGTATAGCTAGAGTTAGTCAGAAGACAGGTGGCCCAGGTCTACCGCATCAGCCGCTAGCTATGCTAACCACTACACCATGGAACACACCGTGAGTCTCATCTGACTAACTATACGCATCATAGTTTAGCCAATATACCACCATGCAACTTCTCTCGACAGAATATAAGTAACAACTGTCACACGCATGACATTTATCATCTATATACTGTACACCATACACTTCATGCGCACCATCTACCGTACATCACACACATATTAGTAGAGAGGGTAATGCTACCCTATCTCAATGTAACGCTGTTGCACACATTAGTACGGTGAGCGGCTCTCCAGAGTACCATACCTGAACAACCGGTTTTTTCTGACTAGCTATACGCGTCATAGTTCAGCCAATATACCACCAACTTCTTTACACAATATACCTCTTGCGTATCATAACAACTGTTACATAACAACTGTTACATGACATTTACCATCTATCTACTTTACACTATACACGTCATGCGTTCTATCTACAGTACATCACAAACAACACACACACACACACACACACACACACACACACACACACACACACACACACGCACACACACACGCACGCACATTTTCCCAAACCTAAATAATCCCCCAAATTTTCCCAAACCAACAAATCTTACATTACATTAAGTATATTCCAACTATCAACGTCCTGTACTTCAAGCTGAATTCTCTTATGAATAGAAAGTTGCTGCATCATATTTTGGAAAGTCTGGTGGAATTTAAGACTAATGACTGCTGATATTTTGGAAGCAATAGCTTTCAGAGATTTGATGCTGAATAGTGACTAGAGCCCAAGGTCCCAACCACTAAGTGGTAAAAGAGACCACCAGCTGTACGAACCCTGTCTTCATGGCGAATATCCTTTTGTTCTTCACTTGCCTCTGCTGCGGCTCCAGCCCTTAGAGCTGATTTTGTCACATATAACGGCTGCATGCAAAGAGTTTCTACTGTTACGTTAAAATAGGCAGGTCGACCCTCCAAGAAATCAGGGTGGAAAAAATCACCAGTAGAACTATTGCACCGCATCTCCCTCATAACATATCTGTTCTCAACCAATAAAGCCTGGAAAATAACTTCTGCCAATCCATTGTGTCTACGCGTGTGCTTTGAACCATCTCCAAAAGTGTCAGTATGCTGACCACAACTGCACAAGACAGATGCCGGAGGAGAACGAAACATCTTGATTCCCAACCAGAACCGTACTGCAATAACAAACTCATGAGGAGACATGGAAAGACCGAGATTAGAGTTGGGTATTGCCCGCAACCAAGCTTCTGCACGATATGTATTGATTGAATTTTAACGTGCTCTGTCTCGTAAGCTAACAGTGTTCAAGGAATACTTGACTGAATCAGAGTCAAATTCTGATTGGATTTGTCGTTGAGTAGCAGTGCTGAAATCTAAAGTCGAAGAACCGTGTTTGCTTTTCAGATTGTGACAAATCTGAAGATGAATTTCAAAGTCTCCTGATAGTAAAAGCCCCTAGAAATGTAAATTTGCAATATCCAGTGAATTGCAAGTCTTTTGAGGAAGACCTGCACCATCTTACGAGTAGAATTGCAACTTCCTACGTAAGCAGCTGGTGAAAACTGGACTGCTTCTCTCAGACCAAGTCCACCAAGTCTAATAGGTAATGTCGCTTGCAGCCGTGCCATATCTGTAACAGAAGAGCGACAAATAATTTCTAAAGATCGACGTAACCCTTGATCAAAGCGATCTATTTGTTCCAACATCATGGCCGAAACAACGTTCGTAAAATGACTGACTTTGCAAACACTCTGACAGCTTGGAAGAAATTCAACCTGTGGATCATCAAGATTGCCAAGATTTGCCGAGGACTCCAAGATTTTGTCAACACGTTTAGCTGTGAAGAACTTACAAAGTTCGACAGATCCCTGGACTGGCGATCCTAGTAACTCGATACCTTCTGATAAGCGTCTGACTTCTGAAGGAAATTCAGGAAAAGTTTGGTCTCCAGATGGCCAATATAGTTCACATTTGTCTAAGTTGATGTGCAAGCCAAAAATGGGACCCTTTGCCAGTAAACTTTGTAATAGAGACGGTATTGATTCTCTATTACCAACGAAAGAGCCATCATCTAAGTACCACAGTTGAAAGTGTAAGCCAGAATAAGAATCCAAAGAGTCTAGTAATTCCAGAATCACAAGAGAAAACAACAGAGGACTTAAGGGATCTCCCTGTTGAGCACCGGCTGTGGACAGGATCCGATGGTTTCCAAATTGCAACTCACCAGGTGAGTGGTATGACCACTGAGCCCAAGCAAACAACTTTGGAAGATTTCTCGGTAAGCGTTCAAGAAAAGCCGATCTGCAGCAGCAGTTAAACGCATTAGTCATGTCAATTTTCAGACAGCAGATATCTTCTCTGACGGAGGTGGCATCAATGAAAGAACGCATGGAGTGGATAGCTGCTTCCAAATCACCTTTAAGGCCAACTCCTACTCGGCCGTAAGGCACAGAAACATCTGGAAGACGATCTCTGATGGAAGCACAACATATTCTACTTGCCAGACGACGAAGAACTTCTCGATCCTACAGCAATTGGGCCATAACCTCTTGTCTTTTTTATGAGAGCAGTGAGTGGTGCACCAGACAACCAAGATGCTTTCCGGGATCAATCTTTCCAGCCAACAACTTTTACATCAGACGAGTAAGATTGTCAAGACACAACTGTGCATCAGGTGTGCAAGCTTCTTTTATGGCATCTAGAGATGTTGAGTACAAAGCTGAGAATAGCCTGGGCTAGTTCCTCTAGGGAAACCTTCCAAAGCCGATAGGGCTGCTTAGGAATCAACAACTAGTGAAGATGGTATGTCATCTGGCCATTGAGGCAGAGCAAGCTGTGGGTGACGTGACCGAAGCTCCTATAGGGCATCTGCGTTATCACGAGAAGCACAACCATGAGAGCCTAATGCTCTCATAGCATTGCCGAACCTGCCCTCACGTGCTACATTCAGAAAACGACGAGCATTAACTTTTGAGATAGAAGCCGACTGACGTGTCAATTGAGACTGATCCTCTTCCCTGGCTTCTTTCTACAATGTGATCAAGTCACCTTGCTGCCATGAATACGAGAGAGCAACAGCTTCTTGATAACAAAGCGTTTCTTCTTACCTTCTCAAGGAGAGACACGTAAGGTACGTAGCTTATGCAAAAATGAAAAGTCGGACAAAACGCCACACTCCATGTTGACAAGCATTTACCAATTCTCCAGAAATGATTTGAGCAAGCAATGGTCTAACTGACCGTGGCAGATGGTGAATTTGTTTGAACAGAAAGTAAAGAAATTTGATTCATTACTGCAATAAACACTGACGACTCATCATATTTTGGACAAGACAAGAACAAGGTAGAAGCAGCTTGCACACCTTCTAACGCTAAGTCCAAGTCGGAATTGCAAGAAGAAAAGCAAAAATCATCAGACCCATTAGAAGAAGAAATAAGTATGTTAATAATCACATCACTGTCAAAATTTTTGTCAGAAGTGGGAGAAAAATTTATTGTTGAACTTCCGCAAAGCCATGATGACGATTGAGGTTCCTCCATTAAACAACGACATCGAGAATTTCCTGAGTCCAAGGACCGTCTACAATACTCAAATCTCTTTGAATAGCCAAACACACAACTATGACAAAGACGTTTATTATAAGACTTAAAAAATGTTACAAAAAAACAATTATTCTACATATGTAGTCAAATCCCACATGTCAAACTCAGTTTCTAGCAAAAATGTACGAATTGCTGGATATTGGGCTTCTTACCTGGCTTCTTACTATAGACTGCATGAACCATTACCATTCCTGCTTTATACGTACCTACATCGTCGCTTAAATATATTTTTAGAATTTATGTCGTTGTCAAACTCACTGCTTTTATAATACAAGCAAAGAACCCACAAGTACACACCGGTCATTAGTCACGTGATATAGAAAAAGAGGCGGAGCTATAGTTTTTAAAGTGCAGTCATGATTGTGGACGCTCAGGATCGTGATCCATTCTGGTGTAGTGTAGACACTGCTTTAGTCTAACATTAATATCTAATATATAAAGCTCAAATTGTCTGTGTGTGTGTGTGTGTGTGTGTGTGTGTGTGTGTGTGTGTGTGTGTGTTCGCGTTTAGCGGCCACGTCTTTTGTCCGTTCGCAACCGAAATCGGCACGCACAGGGGAAGGTTTGCGTAAAATAATTTAAAAAGTATGCATCGGGTCCCCTTTCCAGGAGTCGACCCCCGCGTAAAATTTCTCGATGACGAAAACGCTACACATTCCAGTTCATTCGAACACACGCCCACACCAGTCCTGTGTAGACTGTATGCAACGTCGTCCTTCGCAAAGCTTCAAGCAATCGAATATCTCTTTCCCGACGAAACTTACTCTTCTAGCGCTTTCATTTCTCTCCAAATTCTGATTGCATTTGCACCGAATCCAACCTACACGTTTTCTGCAGCAAGCGCTACACGGGGAGTGTGTCGATTTCTATCGAAACAAGCGCGAAGAGCAAGATTCGAATTCATTCAGCACATCCGGGACCTCGCAAGTAAGATTGCACGTGACGTGTCCACAGAC